>NW_027514852.1:0-115244 GCF_048772815.1 Callospermophilus lateralis | reverse complement strand
ATCTGCTTAAGGCTACATCAAGAGGAAACAAACCTTAGAGATAGAACGTAGAACTACTGTATTGTGTCAAGTTTCAAGAAGCTAGCACAAACCGTGTTTGATTTGGAGTTCTAACTGCATCTGTTAATATAGGAGAAAACAGAGTGAAACCTAAAAATTCAAACTGTTACTGCAAACGAATGCTTCAACCTAGGAGAACGAAACTTGGGCATCCAAGTTTGATTGGTGTACTGCTCATTACTTGAAAGTATCATGAAGGTTGGAAGCAAAAATTTATGTTGAGATTTCAGGAGAGTCTAGTGTTTTGGCAGTTTAACAACGCCTTTCATTGAATGTGTCATTCACCAGTATCTGCTTAAGGCTACATCAAGAGGAAACAAACCTTAGAGATAGAACGTAGAACTACTGTATTGTGTCAAGTTTCAAGAAGCTAGCACAAACCGTGTTTGATTTAGAGTTCTAACTGCATCTGTCAATATAGGAGAAAACAGAGTGAAACCTAAAAATTCAAACTGTTACTGCAAACGAATGCTTCAACCTAGGAGAACGAAACTTGGGCATCCAAGTTTGATTGGTGTACTGCTCATTACTTGAAAGTATCATGAAGGTTGGAAGCAAAAATTTATGTTGAGATTTCAGGAGAGTCTAGTGTTTTGGCAGTTTAACAACGCCTTTCATTGAATGTGTCATTCACCAGTATCTGCTTAAGGCTACATCAAGAGGAAACAAACCTTAGAGATAGAACGTAGAACTACTGTATTGTGTCAAGTTTCAAGAAGCTAGCACAAACCGTGTTTGATTTAGAGTTCTAACTGCATCTGTCAATATAGGAGAAAACAGAGTGAAACCTAAAAATTCAAACTGTTACTGCAAACGAATGCTTCAACCTAGGAGAACGAAACTTGGGCATCCAAGTTTGATTGGTGTACTGCTCATTACTTGAAAGTATCATGAAGGTTGGAAGCAAAAATTTATGTTGAGATTTCAGGAGAGTCTAGTGTTTTGGCAGTTTAACAACGCCTTTCATTGAATGTGTCATTCACCAGTATCTGCTTAAGGCTACATCAAGAGGAAACAAACCTTAGAGATAGAACGTAGAACTACTGTATTGTGTCAAGTTTCAAGAAGCTAGCACAAACCGTGTTTGATTTAGAGTTCTAACTGCATCTGTCAATATAGGAGAAAACAGAGTGAAACCTAAAAATTCAAACTGTTACTGCAAACGAATGCTTCAACGTAAAAGAACGAAACTTGAGCATCCAAGTGTGATTGGTGTACTGATCATTACTTGAAAGTATCATGAAGATTGGATGAAAAAATATATGTTGAGATTTCAGGAGACTCTAGTGTTTTGGAAGTTTGTCAACTCCTTTCATTATAAGTGTTATTCGCCAGTCCCTGCTTTAGGCTACATGAAAAAGAAACAAACCTTAGAGATAGAACGTAGAACTAATGTATTGTGTCAAGTTTCAAGAAGCTAGCACAAACCGTGTTTGATATAGTTCGAACTGCATCTGTCAATATAGGAGAAAACAGAGTGAAACCTAAAAATTCAAACTGTTACTGCAAAAGAATGCTTCAACCTAGGAGAACGAAACTTGGGCATCCAAGTTTGATTGGTGTACTGCTCATTACTTGAAAGTATCATGAAGGTTGGAAGCAAAAATTTATGTTGAGATTTCAGGAGAGTCTAGTGTTTTGGCAGTTTAACAACGCCTTTCATTGAATGTGTCATTCACCAGTATCTGCTTAAGGCTACATCAAGAGGAAACAAACCTTAGAGATAGAACGTAGAACTACTGTATTGTGTCAAGTTTCAAGAAGCTAGCACAAACCGTGTTTGATTTAGAGTTCTAACTGCATCTGTCAATATAGGAGAAAACAGAGTGACACCTAAAAATTCAAACTGTTACTGCAAACGAATGCTTCAACGTAAAAGAACGAAACTTGAGCATCCAAGTGGGATTGGTGTACTGATCATTACTTGAAAGTATCATGAAGATTGGATGAAAAAATATATGTTGAGATTTCAGGAGACTCTAGTGTTTTGGAAGTTTGGCAACTCCTTTCATTATAAGTGTTATTCGCCAGTCCCTGCTTTAGGCTACATCAAGAGGAAACAAACCTTAGAGATAGAACGTAGAACTAATGTATTGTGTCAAGTTTCAAGAAGCTAGCACAAACCGTGTTTGATGTAGTTCGAACTGCATCTGTCAATATACGAGAAAACAGAGTGAAACCTAAAAATTCAAACTGTTACTGCAAACGAATGCATCAACCTAGGAGAACGAAACTTGGGCATCCAAGTTTGATTGGTGTACTGCTCATTACTTGAAAGTATCATGAAGGTCGGAACAAAAATTTATGTTGAGATTTCAGGAGACTCTAGTGTTTTGGCAGCCTAACAACGCCTTTCATTGAATGTGTCATTCACCAGTATCTGCTTAAGGCTACATCAAGATGAAACAAAGCTTAGAGATAGAACGTAGAACTACTGTATTGTGTCAAGTTTCAAGAAGCTAGCACAAACCGTGTTTGATTTAGAGTTCTAACTGCATCTGTCAATATAGGAGAAAACAGAGTGAAACCTAAAAATTCAAACTGTTACTGCAAACGAATGCTTCAACGTAAAAGAACGAAACTTGAGCATCCAAGTGGGATTGGTGTACTGATCATTACTTGAAAGTATCATGAAGATTGGATGAAAAAATATAAGTTGAGATTTCAGGAGACTCTATTGTTTTGGAAGTTTGGCAACCCCTTTCAATATAAGTGTTATTCGTCAGTCCCTGCTTTAAACAAAATCAAGAGGAAACAAACCTTAGATAAAGAACGTAGAACTACTGTATTGTGTCAAGTTTCAAGAAGCTAGCACAAACCGTGTTTGATTTAGAGTTCTAACTGCATCTGTCAATATAGGAGAAAACAGAGTGAAACCTAAAAATTCAAACTGTTACTGCAAACGAATGCTTCAACGTAAAAGAACGAAACTTGAGCATCCAAGTGGGATTGGTGTAGTGATCATTACTTGAAAGTATCATGAAGATTGGATGAAAAAATATAAGTTGAGATTTCAGGAGACTCTAGTGTTTTGGAAGTTTGGCAACCCCTTTCAATATAAGTGTTATTCGCCAGTCCCTGCTTTAGACAACATCAAGAGGAAATAATCCTTAGAGATAGAACGTAGAACTAATGTATTGTGTCAAGTTTCAAGAAGCTAGCACAAACCGTGTTTAATGTAGAGTTCGAACGCATCTGTCAATATAGTAGAAAACAGAGTGAAACCTAAAAATTCAAACTGTTACTGCAAACGAATGCTTCAACCTAGGAGAACGAAACTTGGGCATCCAAGTTTGATTGGTGTACTGCTCATTACTTGAAAGTATCATGAAGGTTGGAAGCAAAAATTTATGTTGAGATTTCAGGAGAGTCTAGTGTTTTGGCAGTTTAACAACGCCTTTCATTGAATGTGTCATTCACCAGTATCTGCTTAAGGCTACATCAAGAGGAAACAAACCTTAGAGATAGAACGTAGAACTACTGTATTGTGTCAAGTTTCAAGAAGCTAGCACAAACCGTGTTTGATTTAGACTTCTAACTGCATCTGTCAATATAGGAGAAAACAGAGTGAAACCTAAAAATTCAAACTGTTACTGCAAACGAATGCTTCAACATAAAAGAACGAAACTTGAGCATCCAAGTGTGATTGGTGTAATGATCATTACTTGAAAGTATCATGAAGATTGGATGAAAAAATATATGTTGAGATTTCAGGAGACTCTAGTGTTTTGGAAGTTTGGCAACTCCTTTCATTATAAGTGTTATTCGCCAGTCCCTGCTTTAGGCTACATCAAGAGGAAACAAACCTTAGAGATAGAACGTAGAACTAATGTATTGTGTCAAGTTTCAAGAAGCTAGCACAAACCGTGTTTGATATAGTTCGAACTGCATCTGTCAATATAGAAGAAAACAGAGTGATACCTAAAAATTCAAACTGTTACTGCAAACGAATGCTTCAACCTATGAGAACGAAACTTGGGCATCCAAGATGATTGGAGTACTGCTCATTACTTGAAAGTATCATGAAGTTCAGAAGCAAAAATTTATGTTGAGATTTCAGGAGACTCTAGTGTTTTGGCAGCCTAACAACGCCTTTCATTGAATGTGTCATTCACCAGTATCTGCTTAAGGCTACATCAAGATGAAACAAAGCTTAGAGATAGAACGTAGAACTACTGTATTGTGTCAAGTTTCAAGAAGCTAGCACAAACCGTGTTTGATTTAGAGTTCTAACTGCATCTGTCAATATAGGAGAAAACAGAGTGAAACCTAAAAATTCAAACTGTTACTGCAAACGAATGCTTCAACGTAAAAGAACGAAACTTGAGCATCCAAGTGGGATTGGTGTACTGATCATTACTTGAAAGTATCATGAAGATTGGATGAAAAAATATATGTTGAGATTTCAGGAGACTCTAGTGTTTTGGAAGTTTGGCAACCCCTTTCAATATAAGTGTTATTCGCCAGTCCCTGCTTGAGACAACATCAAGAGGAAATAAACCTTAGAGATAGAACGTAGAAATAATGTATTGTGTCAAGTTTCAAGAAGCTAGCACAAACCGCGTTTAATTTAGAGTTCGAACGCATCTGTCAATATAGTAGAAAACAGAGTGAAACCTAAAAATTCAAACTGTTACTGCAAACGAATGGTTCAACCAACGAAAGTTGGGCATCCAAGTATGATTGGTGTACTGCTCATTACTTGAAATTATCATGAAGGTCGGAAGCAAAAATTTATGTTGAGATTTCAGGAGATTCTAGTGTTTTAACAGCCTTACAACGCCTTTCACTGAATGTGTCATTCACCAGTATCTGCTTAAGGCTACATCAAGAGGACACAAACCTTAGAGATAGAACGTAGAACTACTGTATTGTGTCAAGTTTCAAGAAGCTAGCACAAACCGTGTTTGATTTAGAGTTCTAACTGCATCTGTCAATATAGGAGAAAACAGAGTGAAACCTAAAAATTCAAACTGTTACTACAAACGAATGCTCCAACATAAAAAAATGAAACTTGAGCATCCAAGTGGGATTGGTTTACTGATCATTACTTGAAAGTATCATGAAGATTGGATGAAAAAATATATGTTGAAATTTCAGGAGACTCTAGTGTTTTGGAATTTTGGCAACCCCTTTCAATATAAGTGTTATTCGCCAGTCCCTGCTTTAGGCTACATCAAGAGGAAACAAACCTTAGAGATAGAACGTAGAACTAATGTATTGTGTCAAGTTTCAAGAAGCTAGCACAAACCGTGTGTGAATTAGAGTTCGAACGCATCTGTCAATATAGTAGAAAACAGAGTGAAACCTAAAAATTCAAACTTTTACTGCGAACGAATGCTTCAATCTAGGAGAACGAAACATGGGCATCCAAGTTTGATTGATGTACTGCTCATTACTTGATAGTATCATGAAAGTCGGAAGCAAAAATTTATGTTGAGATTTCAGGAGATGCTAGTGTTTTGGCAGGCTAACAACGCCTTTCATTGAATGTGTCCTTCACCAGTATCTGCTTAAGGCTACATCAAGAGGAAACAAACCCTAGAGATAGAACGTAGAACTACTGTATTTTGTCAAGTTTCAAGAAGCTAGCACAAACCGTGTTTGATTTAGAGTTCTAAATGCATCTGTCAATATAGGAGAAAACAGAGTGAAACCTAAAAATTCAACCTGTTACTGCAAACGAATGCTTCAATGTAAAAGAACGAAACTTGAACATCCAAGTGGATTGGTGTACTTATCATTACTTGAAAGTATCATGAAGGTCAGAAGCAAAAATTTATGTTGAGATTTCAGGAGACTCTAGTGTTTTGGCCGCCGAACAACGCCTTTCATTGAATGTGTCATTCACCAGTATCTGTTTAAGGCTACATCAAGAGGAAACAAACCTTAGAGATAGAACGTAGAACTACTATATTGTGTCAAGTTTCAAGAAGCTAGCACAAACCGTGTTTGATTTAGAGTTCTAACTGCATCTGTCAATATAGGAGAAAACAGAGTGAAACCTAAAACTTCAAACTGTTACTGCAAACGAATGCTTCAACATAAAAGAACGAAACTTGAGCATCCAAGTGGGATTGGTGTACTGATCATTACTTGAAAGTATCATGAAGATTGGATGAAAAAATATATGTTGAGATTTCAGGAGACTCTAGTGTTTTGGAAGTTTGGCAACTCCTTTCATTATAAGTGTTATTCGCCAGTCCCTGCTTTAGGCTACATCAAGAGGAAACAAACCTTAGAGATAGAACGTAGAACTAATGTATTGTGTCAAGTTTCAAGAAGCTAGCACAAACCGTGTTTGATATAGTTCGAACTGCATCTGTCAATATAGAAGAAAACAGAGTGATACCTAAAAATTCAAACTGTTACTGCAAACGAATGCTTCAACCTATGAGAACGAAACTTGGGCATCCAAGATGATTGGAGTACTGCTCATTACTTGAAAGTATCATGAAGTTCAGAAGCAAAAATTTATGTTGAGATTTCAGGAGACTCTAGTGTTTTGGCAGCCTAACAACGCCTTTCATTGAATGTGTCATTCACCAGTATCTGCTTAAGGCTACATCAAGATGAAACAAAGCTTAGAGATAGAACGTAGAACTACTGTATTGTGTCAAGTTTCAAGAAGCTAGCACAAACCGTGTTTGATTTAGAGTTCTAACTGCATCTGTCAATATAGGAGAAAACAGAGTGAAACCTAAAAATTCAAACTGTTACTGCAAACGAATGCTTCAACGTAAAAGAACGAAACTTGAGCATCCAAGTGGGATTGGTGTACTGATCATTACTTGAAAGTATCATGAAGATTGGATGAAAAAATATATGTTGAGATTTCAGGAGACTCTAGTGTTTTGGAAGTTTGGCAACCCCTTTCAATATAAGTGTTATTCGCCAGTCCCTGCTTGAGACAACATCAAGAGGAAATAAACCTTAGAGATAGAACGTAGAAATAATGTATTGTGTCAAGTTTCAAGAAGCTAGCACAAACCGCGTTTAATTTAGAGTTCGAACGCATCTGTCAATATAGTAGAAAACAGAGTGAAACCTAAAAATTCAAACTGTTACTGCAAACGAATGGTTCAACCAACGAAAGTTGGGCATCCAAGTATGATTGGTGTACTGCTCATTACTTGAAATTATCATGAAGGTCGGAAGCAAAAATTTATGTTGAGATTTCAGGAGATTCTAGTGTTTTAACAGCCTTACAACGCCTTTCACTGAATGTGTCATTCACCAGTATCTGCTTAAGGCTACATCAAGAGGACACAAACCTTAGAGATAGAACGTAGAACTACTGTATTGTGTCAAGTTTCAAGAAGCTAGCACAAACCGTGTTTGATTTAGAGTTCTAACTGCATCTGTCAATATAGGAGAAAACAGAGTGAAACATAAAAATTCAAACTGTTACTACAAACGAATGCTCCAACATAAAAAAATGAAACTTGAGCATCCAAGTGGGATTGGTTTACTGATCATTACTTGAAAGTATCATGAAGATTGGATGAAAAAATATATGTTGAAATTTCAGGAGACTCTAGTGTTTTGGAATTTTGGCAACCCCTTTCAATATAAGTGTTATTCGCCAGTCCCTGCTTTAGGCTACATCAAGAGGAAACAAACCTTAGAGATAGAACGTAGAACTAATGTATTGTGTCAAGTTTCAAGAAGCTAGCACAAACCGTGTGTGAATTAGAGTTCGAACGCATCTGTCAATATAGTAGAAAACAGAGTGAAACCTAAAAATTCAAACTTTTACTGCGAACGAATGCTTCAATCTAGGAGAACGAAACATGGGCATCCAAGTTTGATTGATGTACTGCTCATTACTTGATAGTATCATGAAAGTCGGAAGCAAAAATTTATGTTGAGATTTCAGGAGATGCTAGTGTTTTGGCAGGCTAACAACGCCTTTCATTGAATGTGTCCTTCACCAGTATCTGCTTAAGGCTACATCAAGAGGAAACAAACCCTAGAGATAGAACGTAGAACTACTGTATTTTGTCAAGTTTCAAGAAGCTAGCACAAACCGTGTTTGATTTAGAGTTCTAAATGCATCTGTCAATATAGGAGAAAACAGAGTGAAACCTAAAAATTCAACCTGTTACTGCAAACGAATGCTTCAATGTAAAAGAACGAAACTTGAACATCCAAGTGGATTGGTGTACTTATCATTACTTGAAAGTATCATGAAGGTCAGAAGCAAAAATTTATGTTGAGATTTCAGGAGACTCTAGTGTTTTGGCCGCCGAACAACGCCTTTCATTGAATGTGTCATTCACCAGTATCTGTTTAAGGCTACATCAAGAGGAAACAAACCTTAGAGATAGAACGTAGAACTACTATATTGTGTCAAGTTTCAAGAAGCTAGCACAAACCGTGTTTGATTTAGAGTTCTAACTGCATCTGTCAATATAGGAGAAAACAGAGTGAAACCTAAAACTTCAAACTGTTACTGCAAACGAATGCTTCAACATAAAAGAACGAAACTTGAGCATCCAAGTGGGATTGGTGTACTGATCATTACTTGAAAGTATCATGAAGATTGGATGAAAAAATATATGTTGAGATTTCAGGAGACTCTAGTGTTTTGGAAGTTTGGCAACTCCTTTCATTATAAATGTTATTCGCCAGTCCCTGCTTTATGCTACATCAAGAGGAAACAAACCTTAGAGATAGAAGGTAGAACTAATGTATTGTGTCAAGTTTCAAGAAGCTAGCACAAACCGTGTTTGATATAGTTCGAACTGCATCTGTCAATATACGAGAAAACAGAGTGAAAGCTAAAAATTCAAACTGTTACTGCAAACGATTGCTTCAACCTAGGAGAATGAAACTTGGGCATCCAAGTTTGATTGGTGTACTGCTAATTACTTGAAAGTATCATGAATCTCGGAAGCAAAAATTTATGTTGAGATTTCAAAAGACTCTAGTGTTTTGGCAGCCTAACAACGCCTTTCATTGAATGTGTCATTCACCAGGATCTGCTTAAGGCTACATCAAGAGGAAACAAACCTTAGAGATAGAACGTAGAACTACTGTATTGTGTCAAGTTTCAAGAAGCTAGCACAAACCGTGTTTGATTTAGAGTTCGAACGCATCTGTGAATATAGTAGAAAACAGAGTGAAACCTAAAAACTCAAACTGTTACTGAAAACGAATGCTTCAACCTAGGAGAATGAAACTTGGGCTTCCAAGTTTGATTGGTGTACTGCTCATTACTTGAAAGTATCATGAAGGTCGGAAGCAAAAATTTATGTTGAGATTTCAGGAGACTCTAGTGTTTTGGCAGCCTAACAACGCCTTTCATTGAATGTGTCATTCACCAGTATCTGCTTAAGTCTACATCAAGAGGAAACAAACCTTAGAGATAAAACGTAGAACTACTGTATTGTGTCAAGTTTCAAGAAGCTAGCACAAACCGTGATTGATTTAGAGTTCTAACTGGATCTGTCAATATAGGAGAAAACAGAGTGAAATCAAAAACTTCAAACTGTTACTGCAAACGAATGCTTCAACGTAAAAGAACGAAACTTGAGCATCCAAGTGGGATTGGTGTACTGATCATTACTTGAAAGTATCATGAAGATTGGATGAAAAAATATATGTTGAGATTTCAGGAGACTCTAGTGTTTTGGAAGTTTGGCAACTCCTTTCATTATAAGTGTTATTCGCCAGTCCCTGCTTTAGGCTACATCAAGAGGAAACAAACCTTAGAGATAGAACGTAGAACTAATGTATTCTGTCAAGTTTCAAGAAGCTAGCACAAACCGTGTTTGATATAGTTCGAACTGCATCTGTCAATATAGAAGAAAACAGAGTGAAACCTAAAAATTCAAACTGTTACTGCAAACGAATGCTTCAACCTAGGAGAACGAAACTTGGGAATCCTAGTTTGATTGGTGTACTGCTCATTACTTGAAAGTATCATGAAGGTCGGAAGCAAAAATTTATGTTGAGATTTCAGGAGACTCTAGTGTTTTGGCAGCCTAACAACGCCTCTCATTGAATGTGTCATTCACCAGTATCTGCTTACGGCGACATAGGGAGGAAACAAACCTTAGAGATAGAACGTAGAACTACTGTATTGTGTCAAGTTTCAAGAAGCTAGCACATACCGTGTTTGATTTAGAGTTCTAACTGCATCTGTCAATATAGGAGAAAACAGAGTGAAACCTAAAAATTCAAACTGTTACTGCAAACGAATGCTTCAACGTAAAAGAACGAAACTTGAGCATCCAAGTGGGATTGGTGTACTGATCATTACTTGAAAGTATCATGAAGATTGGATGAAAAAATATATGTTGAGATTTCAGGAGACTTTAGTGTTTTGGAAGTTTGGCAAATCCTTTCATTATAAGTTTATTCGCCAGTCCCTGCTTTAGGCTGCATCAAGAGGAAACAAACCTTAGACATAGAACGTAGAACTAATGTATTGTGTCAAGTTTCAAGAAGCCAGCACAAACCGTGTTTGATATAGTTCGAACTGCATCTGTCAATATACGAGAAAACAGAGTGAAAGCTAAAAATGCAAACTGTTACTGCAAATGAATGCTTCAACATAGGAGAACGAAACTTGGGCATCCAAGTTGATTGGTGTACTGCTCATTACTCGAAAGTATCATGAAGGTCGGAAGCAAAAATTTATGTTGAGATTTCAGGAGACTCTAGTGTTTTGGCCGCCTAACAACGCCTTTCATTGAATGTGTCACTCACCAGTATCTGCTTAAGGCTACATCAAGAGGAAACAAACCTTAGAGAAAGAACGTAGAACTAATGTATTGTGTCAAGTTTCAAGAAGCTAGCACAAACCGTGTTTGATTTAGAGTTCTAACTGCATCTGTCAATATAGGAGAAAACAGAGTGAAACGTAAAAATTCAAACTGCTACTGCAAACGAATGCTTCAACGTAAAAGAACGAAACTTGAGCATCCAAGTGGGATTGGTGTACTGATCATTACTTGAAAGTATCATGAAGATTGGATGAAAAAATATATGTTGAGATTTCAGGAGACTCTAGTGTTTTGGAAGTTTGGCAACTCCTTTCATTGCAAGTGTTATTCGCCAGTCCCTGCTTTAGGCTACATCAAGAGGAAACAAACCTTAGAGATAGAACGTAGAAGTAATGTATTGTGTCAAGTTTCAAGAAGCTAGCACAAACCGTGTTTGATATAGTTCGAACTGCATCTGTCAATATAGGAGAAAACAGAGTGAAACCTAAATATTCAAACTGTGACTGCAAACGAATGCTTCAACGTAAAAGAACAAAACTTGAGCATCCAAGTGGGATTGGTGTACTGATGATTACTTGAAAGTATCATGAAGATTGGATGAAAAAATATATGATGACATTTCAGGAGACTCTAGTGTTTTGGAAGTTTGGCAACTCCTTTCATTATAAGTGTTATTCGCCAGTCCCTGCTTTAGGCTACATCAAGAGGAAACAAACCTTAGAGATAGAACGTACAACTAATGTATTGTGTCAAGTTTCAAGAAGCTAGCACATACCGTTTTTGATTTAGAGTTCTAACTGCATCTGTCAATATAGGAGAAAACAGAGTGAAACCTAAAAATTCAAACTGTTACTGCAAACGATGCTTCAAGGTAAAAGAACGAAACTTGAGCATCCAAGTGGGATTGGTGTACTGATCATTACTTGAAAGTATCATGAATATTGGATGAAAAAATATATGTTGAGATTTCAGGAGACTTTAGTGTTTTGGAAGTTTGGCAAATCCATTCATTATAAGTGTTATTCGCCATTCCCTGCTTTAGGCTACATCCAGAGGAAACAAACCTTAGAGATAGAACGTAGAACTAATGTATTGTGTCAAGTTCCAAGAAGCTAGCACAAACCGTGTTTGATATAGTTCGAACTGCATCTGTCAATATAGGAGAAAACAGAGTGAAACCTAAATATTCAAACTGTGACTGCAAACGAATGCTTCAACGTAAAAGAACGAAACTTGAGCATCCAAGTGGGATTGGTGTACTGATCATTATTGAAAGTATCATGAAGATTGGATGAAAAAATATATGTTGAGATTTCAGGAGACTCTAGTGTTTTGGAAGTTTGGCAACTCCTTTCATTATAAGTGTTATTCGCCAGTCCCTGCTTTAGGCTACATCAAGAGGAAACAAACCTTAGAGATAGAACGTAGAACTAATGTATTGTGTCAAGTTTCAAGAAGCTAGCACAAACCGTGTTTGATATAGTTCGAACTGCATCTGTCAATATAGGAGAAAACAGAGTGAAACCTAAAAATTCAAACTGTTACTGCAAACGAATGCTTCAACCTAGGAGAACGAAACTTGGGCATCCAAGTTTGATTGGTGTACTGCTCATTACTTGAAAGTATCATGAAGGTCGGAAGCAAAAATTTATGTTGAGATTTCAGGAGACTGTAGTGTTTTGGCAGCCTAACAACTCCTTTCATTGAATGTGTCATTCACCAGTATCTGCTTAAGGCTACATCAAGAGGAAACAAACCTTAGAAATAGAACGTAGAACTACTGTATTGTGTCAAGTTTCAAGAAGCCTGCACAAACCATGTTTGATTTAGAGTTCTAACTGCATCTGTCAATATAGGAGAAAACAGAGTGAAACCTAAAAATTCAAACAGTTACTGCAAACGAATGCTTCAACGTAAAAGAACGAAACTTGAGCATCCAAGTGGGATTGGTGTACTGATCATTACTTGAAAGTATCATGAAGATTGGATGAAAAAATATATGTTGAGATTTCAGGAGACTCTAGTGTTTTGGAAGTTTGGCAACTCCTTTCATTATAAGTGTTATTCGCCAGTCCCTGCTTTAGGCTACATCAAGAGGAAACACACCTTAGAGATAGAACATAGAACTAATGTATTGTGTCAAGTTTCAAGAAGCTAGCACAAACCGTGTTTGATATACTTCGAACTGCATCTGTCAATATAGGAGAAAACAGAGTGAAACCTAAAAATTCAAACTGTTACTGCAAACGAATGCTTCAACGTAAAAGAACAAAACTTGAGCATCCAAGTGGGATTGGTGTACTGATGATTACTTGAAAGTATCATGAAGATTGGATGAAAAAATATATGATGACATTTCAGGAGACTCTAGTGTTTTGGAAGTTTGGCAACTCCTTTCATTATAAGTGTTATTCGCCAGTCCCTGCTTTAGGCTACATCAAGAGGAAACAAACCTTAGAGATAGAACGTACAACTAATGTATTGTGTCAAGTTTCAAGAAGCTAGCACAAACCGTGTTTGATATAGTTCGAACTGCATCTGTCAATATAGGAGAAAACAGAGTGAAACCTAAAAATTCAAACTGTTACTGCAAACGAATGCTTCAACCTAGGAGAACGAAACTTGGGCATCCAAGTTTGATTGGTGTACTGCTCATTACTTGAAAGTATCATGAAGGTCGGAAGCAAAAATTTATGTTGAGATTTCAGGAGACTGTAGTGTTTTGGCCGCCTAACATCGCCTTTCATTGAATGTGTCATTCACCAGTATCTGCTTAAGGCTACATCAAGAGGAAACAAACCTTAGAAATAGAACGTAGAACTACTGTATTGTGTCAAGTTTCAAGAAGCTAGCACAAACCATGTTTGATTTAGAGTTCTAACTGCATCTGTCAATATAGGAGAAAACAGAGTGAAACCTAAAACTTCAAAATGTTACTGCAAACGAATGCTTCAACGTAAAAGAACGAAATTGAGCATCCAAGTGGGATTGGTGTACTGATCATTACTTGAAAGTATCATGAAGATTGGATGAAAAAATATA
The DNA here is from genome assembly GCF_048772815.1 of Callospermophilus lateralis. Taxonomy (NCBI): domain Eukaryota; kingdom Metazoa; phylum Chordata; class Mammalia; order Rodentia; family Sciuridae; genus Callospermophilus; species Callospermophilus lateralis. Next base: position 101,409 of record NW_027514852.1, on the reverse strand, counting down.
TGTTGAGATTTCAGGAGACTCTAGTGTTTTGGAAGTTTGGCAAATCCTTTCATTATAAGTGTTATTCGCCAGTCCCTGCTTTAGGCTACATCAAGAGGAAACAAACCTTAGAGATAGAACGTAGAACTAATGTATTGTGTCAAGTTTCAAGAAGCTAGCACAAACCGTGTTTGATATAGTTCAAACTGCATATGTCAATATAGGAGAAAACAGAGTGAAACCTAAAAATTCAAACTGTTACTGCAAACGAATGCTTCAACCTAGGAGAACGAAACTTGGGCATCCAAGTTTGATTGGTGTACTGCTCATTACTTGAAAGTATCATGAAGGTCGGAAGCAAAAATTTATGTTGAGATTTCAGGAGACTCTAGTGTTTTGGCAGCCTAACAACGCCTTTCATTGAATGTGTCATTCACCAGTATCTGCTTAAGGCTACATCAAGAGGAAACAAACCTTAGAGATAGAACGTAGAACTACTGTATTGTGTCAAGTTTCAAGAAGCTAGCACATACCGTGTTTGATTTAGAGTTCTAACTGCATCTGTCAATATAGGAGAAAACAGAGTGAAACCTAAAACTTCAAACTGTTACTGCAAACGAATGCTTCAACGTAAAAGAACGAAACTTGAGCATCCAAGTGGGATTGGTGTACTGATCATTACTTGAAAGTATCATGAATATTGGATGAAAAAATATATGTTGAGATTTCTGGAGACTTTAGTGTTTTGGAAGTTTGGCAAATCCTTTCATTATAAGTGTTATTCGCCAGTCCCTGCTTTAGGCTGCATCAAGAGGAAACAATCCTTAGAGATAGAACGTAGAACTAATGTATTGTGTCAAGTTCCAAGAAGCTAGCACAAACCGTGTTTGATATAGTTCGAACTGCATCTGTCAATATAGGAGAAAACAGAGTGAAACCTAAAAATTCAAACTGTTACTGCAAACGAATGCTTCAACGTAAAAGAACGAAACTTGGGCATCCAAGTTTGATTGGTGTACTGCTCATTACTTGAAAGTATCATGAAGGTCGGAAGCAAAAATTTATGTTGAGATTTCAGGAGACTCTAGTGTTTTGGCCGCCTAACAACGCCTTTCATTGAATGTGTCATTCACCAGTATCTGCTTAAGGCTACATCAAGAGGAAAAAAACCTTAGAGATAGAACGTAGAACTACTGAATTGTGTCAAGTTTCAAGAAGCTAGCACATACCGTTTTTGATTTAGAGTTCTAACTGCATCTGTCAATATAGGAGAAAACAGAGTGAAACCTAAAAATTCAAACTGTTACTGCAAACGATGCTTCAAGGTAAAAGAACGAAACTTGAGCATCCAAGTGGGATTGGTGTACTGATCATTACTTGAAAGTATCATGAATATTGGATGAAAAAATATATGTTGAGATTTCAGGAGACTTTAGTGTTTTGGAAGTTTGGCAAATCCATTCATTATAAGTGTTATTCGCCATTCCCTGCTTTAGGCTACATCCAGAGGAAACAAACCTTAGAGATAGAACGTAGAACTAATGTATTGTGTCAAGTTCCAAGAAGCTAGCACAAACCGTGTTTGATATAGTTCGAACTGCATCTGTCAATATAGGAGAAAACAGAGTGAAACCTAAATATTCAAACTGTGACTGCAAACGAATGCTTCAACGTAAAAGAACGAAACTTGAGCATCCAAGTGGGATTGGTGTACTGATCATTATTGAAAGTATCATGAAGATTGGATGAAAAAATATATGTTGAGATTTCAGGAGACTCTAGTGTTTTGGAAGTTTGGCAACTCCTTTCATTATAAGTGTTATTCGCCAGTCCCTGCTTTAGGCTACATCAAGAGGAAACAAACCTTAGAGATAGAACGTAGAACTAATGTATTGTGTCAAGTTTCAAGAAGCTAGCACAAACCGTGTTTGATATAGTTCGAACTGCATCTGTCAATATAGGAGAAAACAGAGTGAAACCTAAAAATTCAAACTGTTACTGCAAACGAATGCTTCAACCTAGGAGAACGAAACTTGGGCATCCAAGTTTGATTGGTGTACTGCTCATTACTTGAAAGTATCATGAAGGTCGGAAGCAAAAATTTATGTTGAGATTTCAGGAGACTGTAGTGTTTTGGCAGCCTAACAACTCCTTTCATTGAATGTGTCATTCACCAGTATCTGCTTAAGGCTACATCAAGAGGAAACAAACCTTAGAAATAGAACGTAGAACTACTGTATTGTGTCAAGTTTCAAGAAGCCTGCACAAACCATGTTTGATTTAGAGTTCTAACTGCATCTGTCAATATAGGAGAAAACAGAGTGAAACCTAAAAATTCAAACAGTTACTGCAAACGAATGCTTCAACGTAAAAGAACGAAACTTGAGCATCCAAGTGGGATTGGTGTACTGATCATTACTTGAAAGTATCATGAAGATTGGATGAAAAAATATATGTTGAGATTTCAGGAGACTCTAGTGTTTTGGAAGTTTGGCAACTCCTTTCATTATAAGTGTTATTCGCCAGTCCCTGCTTTAGGCTACATCAAGAGGAAACACACCTTAGAGATAGAACATAGAACTAATGTATTGTGTCAAGTTTCAAGAAGCTAGCACAAACCGTGTTTGATATTCTTCGAACTGCATCTGTCAATATGGAGAAAACAGAGTGAAACCTAAAAATTCAAACTGTTACTGCAAACGAATGCTTCAACCTAGGAGAACGAAACTTGGGCATCCAAGTTTGATTGGTGTACTGCTCATTACTTGAAAGTATCATGAAGGTTGGAAGCAAAAATTTATGTTGAGATTTCAGGAGAGTCTAGTGTTTTGGCAGCCTAACAATGCCTTTCATTGAATGTGTCATTCACCAGTATCTGCTTAAGGCTACATCAAGAGGAAACAAACCTTAGAGATAGAACGTAGAACTACAGTATTGTGTCAAGTTTCAAGAAGCTAGCACAAACCGTGTTTGATATAGTTCGAACTGCATCTGTCAATATAGGAGAAAACAGAGTGAAACCTAAATATTCAAACTGTGACTGCAAACGAATGCTTCAACGTAAAAGAACGAAACTTGATCATCCAAGTGGGATTGGTGTACTGATCATTACTTGAAAGTGTCATGAAGATTGGATGAAAAAATATATGTTGAGATTTAAGGAGACTTTAGTGTTTTGGAAGTTTGGAAACTACTTTCATTATAAGTGTTATTCGCCAGTCCCTGCTTTAGGCTGCATCAAGAGGAAAAAAACCTTACAGATAGAACGTAGAACTAATGTATTCTGTCAAGTTTCAAGAAGCTAGCACAAACCGTGTTTGGTATAGTTCGAACTGCATCTGTCAATATAGGAGAAAACAGAGTGAAACCTAAAAATTCAAACTGTTACTGCAAACGAATGCTTCAACCTAGGAGAACGAAACTTGAGCATCCAAATTTTATTGGTGTACTGCTCATTACTTGAAAGTATCATGAAGGTCGGAAGCAAAAATTTATGTTGAGATTTCAGGAGACTCTAGTGTTTTGGCAGCCTAACAACGCCTTTCATTGAATGTGTCATTCACCAGTATCTGCTTAAGGCTACATCAAGAGGAAACAAACCTTAGAGATAAAACGTAGAACTACTGTATTGTGTCAAGTTTCAAGAAGCTAGCACATACCGTGTTTGATTTAGAGTTCTAACTGCATCTGTCAATATAGGAGAAAACAGAGTGAAACCTAAAACTTCAAACTGTTACTGCAAACGAATGCTTCAACGTAAAAGAACGAAACTTGAGCATCCAAGTGGGATTGGTGTACTGATCATTACTTGAAAGTATCATGAATATTGGATGAAAAAATATATGTTGAGATATCTGGAGACTTTAGTGTTTTGGAAGTTTGGCAAATCCTTTCATTATAAGTGTTATTCGCCAGTCCCTGCTTTAGGCTGCATCAAGAGGAAACAAACCTTAGAGATAGAACGTAGAACTAATGTATTGTGTCAAGTTTCAAGAAGCTAGCACAAACCGTGTTTGATATAGTTCGAACTGCATCTGTCAATATAGGAGAAAACAGAGTGAAACCTAAATATTCAAACTGTGACTGCAAACGAATGCTTCAACGTAAAAGAACGAAACTTGAGCATCCAAGTGGGATTGGTGTACTGATCATTACTTGAAAATATCATGAAGATTGGATGAAAAAATATATGTTGAGATTTCAGGAGACTCTAGTGTTTTGGAAGTTTGGCAACTCCTTTCATTATAAGTGTTATTCGCCAGTCCCTGCTTTAGGCTACATCAAGAGGAAACAAACCTTAGAGATAGACCGTAGAACTAATGTATTGTGTCAAGTTTCAAAAAGCTAGCACAAACCGTGTTTGATATAGTTCGAACTGCATCTGTCAATATAGGAGAAAACAGAGTGAAACCTAAAAATTCAAACTGTTACTGCAAACGAATGCTTCAACCTAGGAGAACGAAACTTGGGCATCCAAGTTTGATTGGTGTACTGCTCATTACTTGAATGTATCATGAAGGTCGGAAGCAAAAATTTATGTTGAGATTTCAGGAGACTGTAGTGTTTTGGCCGCCTAACAACGCCTTTCATTGAATGTGTCATTCACCAGTATCTGCTTAAGGCTACATCAAGAGGAAACAAACCTTAGAAATAGAACGTAGAACTACTGTATTGTGTCAAGTTTCAAGAAGCTAGCACAAACCATGTTTGATTTAGAGTTCTAACTGCATCTGTCAATATAGGAGAAAACAGAGTGAAACCTAAAACTTCAAAATGTTACTGCAAACGAATGCTTCAACGTAAAAGAAGGAAACTTGAGCATCCAAGTGGGATTGGTGTACTGATCATTACTTGAAAGTATCATTAAGATTGGATGAAAAAATATATGTTGAGATTTCAGGAGACTCTAGTGTTTTGGAAGTTTGGCAAATCCTTTCATTATAAGTGTTATTCGCCAGTCCCTGCTTTAGGCTACATCAAGAGGAAACAAACCTTAGAGATAGAACGTAGAACTAATGTATTGTGTCAAGTTTCAACAAGCTAGCACAAACCGTGTTTGATATAGTTCGAACTGCATCTGTCAATATAGGAGAAAACAAAGTGAAACCTAAAAATTCAAACTGTTACTGCAAACGAATGCTTCAACCTAGGAGAACGAAACTTGGGCATCCAATTTTGATTGGTGTACTGCTCATTACTTGAAAGTATCATGAAGGTCGGAAGCAAAAATTTATGTTGAGATTTCAGGAGACTCTAGTGTTTTGGCAGCCTAACAACGCCTTTCATTGAATGTGTCATTCACCAGTATCTGCTTAAGGCTACATCAAGAGGAAACAAACCTTAGAGATAGAACGTAGAACTACTGTATTGTGTCAAGTTTCAAGAAGCTAGCACATACCGTGTTTGATTTAGAGTTCTAACTGCATCTGTCAATATAGGAGAAAACAGAGTGAAACCTAAAACTTCAAACTGTTACTGCAAACGAATGCTTCAACGTAAAAGAACGAAACTTGAGCATCCAAGTGGGATTGGTGTACTGATCATTACTTGAAAGTATCATGAATATTGGATGAAAAAATATATGTTGAGATTTCTGGAGACTTTAGTGTTTTGGAAGTTTGGCAAATCCTTTCATTATAAGTGTTATTCGCCAGTCCCTGCTTTAGGCTGCATCAAGAGGAAACAAACCTTAGAGATAGAACGTAGAACTAATGTATTGTGTCAAGTTTCAAGAAGCTAGCACAAACCGTGTTTGATATAGTTCGAACTGCATCTGTCAATATAGGAGAAAACAGAGTGAAACCTAAATATTCAAACTGTGACTGCAAACGAATGCTTCAACGTAAAAGAACGAAACTTGAGCATCCAAGTGGGATTGGTGTACTGATCATTACTTGAAAATATCATGAAGATTGGATGAAAAAATATATGTTGAGATTTCAGGAGACTCTAGTGTTTTGGAAGTTTGGCAACTCCTTTCATTATAAGTGTTATTCGCCAGTCCCTGCTTTAGGCTACATCAAGAGGAAACAAACCTTAGAGATAGACCGTAGAACTAATGTATTGTGTCAAGTTTCAAGAAGCTAGCACAAACCGTGTTTGATATAGTTCGAACTGCATCTGTCAATATAGGAGAAAACAGAGTGAAACCTAAAAATTCAAACTGTTACTGCAAACGAATGCTTCAACCTAGGAGAACGAAACTTGGGCATCCAAGTTTGATTGGTGTACTGCTCATTACTTGAAAGTATCATGAAGGTCGGAAGCAAAAATTTATGTTGAGATTTCAGGAGACTGTAGTGTTTTGGCAGCCTAACAACGCCTTTCATTGAATGTGTCATTCACCAGTATCTGCTTAAGGCTACATCAAGAGGAAACAAACCTTAGAAATAGAACGTAGAACTACTGTATTGTGTCAAGTTTCAAGAAGCCTGCACAAACCATGTTTGATTTAGAGTTCTAACTGCATCTGTCAATATAGGAGAAAACAGAGTGAAACCTAAAAATTCAAACAGTTACTGCAAACGAATGCTTCAACGTAAAAGAACGAAACTTGAGCATCCAAGTGGCATTGGTGTACTGCTCATTACTTGAAAGTATCATGAAGATTGGATGAAAAAATATATGTTGAGATTTCAGGAGACTCTAGTGTTTTGGAAGTTTGGCAACTCCTTTCATTATAAGTGTTATTCGCCAGTCCCTGCTTTAGGCTACATCAAGAGGAAACAAACCTTAGAGATAGAACATAGAACTAATGTATTGTGTCAAGTTTCAAGAAGCTAGCACAAACCGTGTTTGATATACTTCGAACTGCATCTGTCAATATAGGAGAAAACAGAGTGAAACCTAAAAATTCAAACTGTTACTGCAAACGAATGCTTCAACCTAGGAGAACGAAACTTGGGCATCCAAGTTTCATTGGTGTACTGCTCATTACTTGAAAGTATCATGAAGGTTGGAAGCAAAAATTTATGTTGAGATTTCAGGAGAGTCTAGTGTTTTGGCAGCCTAACAATGCCTTTCATTGAATGTGTCATTCACCAGTATCTGCTTAAGGCTACATCAAGAGGAAACAAACCTTAGAGATAGAACGTAGAACTACTGTATTGTGTCAAGTTTCAAGAAGCTAGCACAAACCGTGTTTGATATAGTTCGAACTGCATCTGTCAATATAGGAGAAAACAGAGTGAAACCTAAATATTCAAACTGTGACTGCAAACGAATGCTTCAATGTAAAAGAACGAAACTTGATCATCCAAGTGGGATTGGTGTACTGATCATTACTTGAAAGTGTCATGAAGATTGGATGAAAAAATATATGTTGAGATTTAAGGAGACTTTAGTGTTTTGGAAGTTTGGAAACTCCTTTCATTATAAGTGTTATTCGCCAGTCCCTGCTTTAGGCTGCATCAAGAGGAAAAAAACCTTACAGATAGAACGTAGAACTAATGTATTCTGTCAAGTTTCAAGAAGCTAGCACAAACCGTGTTTGGTATAGTTCGAACTGCATCTGTCAATATAGGAGAAAACAGAGTGAAACCTAAAAATTCAAACTGTTACTGCAAACGAATGCTTCAACCTAGGAGAACGAAACTTGAGCATCCAAATTTTATTGGTGTACTGCTCATTACTTGAAAGTATCATGAAGGTCGGAAGCAAAAATTTATGTTGAGATTTCAGGAGACTCTAGTGTTTTGGCAGCCTAACAACGCCTTTCATTGAATGTGTCATTCACCAGTATCTGCTTAAGGCTACATCAAGAGGAAACAAACCTTAGAGATAAAACGTAGAACTACTGTATTGTGTCAAGTTTCAAGAAGCTAGCACATACCGTGTTTGATTTAGAGTTCTAACTGCATCTGTCAATATAGGAGAAAACAGAGTGAAACCTAAAACTTCAAACTGTTACTGCAAATGAATGCTTCAACGTAAAAGAACGAAACTTGAGCATCCAAGTGGGATTGGTGTACTGATCATTACTTGAAAGTATCATGAATATTGGATGAAAAAATATATGTTGAGATATCTGGAGACTTTAGTGTTTTGGAAGTTTGGCAAATCCTTTCATTATAAGTGTTATTCGCCAGTCCCTGCTTTAGGCTGCATCAAGAGGAAACAAACCTTAGAGATAGAACGTAGAACTAATGTATTGTGTCAAGTTTCAAGAAGCTAGCACAAACCGTGTTTGATATAGTTCGAACTGCATCTGTCAATATAGGAGAAAACAGAGTGAAACCTAAATATTCAAACTGTGACTGCAAACGAATGCTTCAACGTAAAAGAACGAAACTTGAGCATCCAAGTGGGATTGGTGTACTGATCATTACTTGAAAATATCATGAAGATTGGATGAAAAAATATATGTTGAGATTTCAGGAGACTCTAGTGTTTTGGAAGTTTGGCAACTCCTTTCATTATAAGTGTTATTCGCCAGTCCCTGCTTTAGGCTACATCAAGAGGAAACAAACCTTAGAGATAGACCGTAGAACTAATGTATTGTGTCAAGTTTCAAAAAGCTAGCACAAACCGTGTTGATATAGTTCGAACTGCATCTGTCAATATAGGAGAAAACAGAGTGAAACCTAAAAATTCAAACTGTTACTGCAAACGAATGCTTCAACCTAGGAGAACGAAACTTGGGCATCCAAGTTTGATTGGGTACTGCTCATTACTTGAATGTATCATGAAGGTCGGAAGCAAAAATTTATGTTGAGATTTCAGGAGACTGTAGTGTTTTGGCCGGCCTAACAACGCCTTTCATTGAATGTGTCATTCACCAGTATCTGCTTAAGGCTACATCAAGAGGAAACAAACCTTAGAAATAGAACGTAGAACTACTGTATTGTGTCAAGTTTCAAGAAGCTAGCACAAACCATGTTTGATTTAGAGTTCTAACTGCATCTGTCAATATAGGAGAAAACAGAGTGAAACCTAAAACTTCAAAATGTTACTGCAAACGAATGCTTCAACGTAAAAGAAGGAAACTTGAGCATCCAAGTGGGATTGGTGTACTGATCATTACTTGAAAGTATCATTAAGATTGGATGAAAAAATATATGTTGAGATTTCAGGAGACTCTAGTGTTTTGGAAGTTTGGCAAATCCTTTCATTATAAGTGTTATTCGCCAGTCCCTGCTTTAGGCTACATCAAGAGGAAACAAACCTTAGAGATAGAACGTAGAACTAATGTATTGTGTCAAGTTTCAACAAGCTAGCACAAACCGTGTTTGATATAGTTCGAACTGCATCTGTCAATATAGGAGAAAACAAAGTGAAACCTAAAAATTCAAACTGTTACTGCAAACGAATGCTTCAACCTAGGAGAACGAAACTTGGGCATCCAATTTTGATTGGTGTACTGCTCATTACTTGAAAGTATCATGAAGGTCGGAAGCAAAAATTTATGTTGAGATTTCAGGAGACTCTAGTGTTTTGGCAGCCTAACAACGCCTTTCATTGAATGTGTCATTCACCAGTATCTGCTTAAGGCTACATCAAGAGGAAACAAACCTTAGAGATAGAACGTAGAACTACTGTATTGTGTCAAGTTTCAAGAAGCTAGCACATACCGTGTTTGATTTAGAGTTCTAACTGCATCTGTCAATATAGGAGAAAACAGAGTGAAACCTAAAACTTCAAACTGTTACTGCAAACGAATGCTTCAACGTAAAAGAACGAAACTTGAGCATCCAAGTGGGATTGGTGTACTGATCATTACTTGAAAGTATCATGAATATTGGATGAAAAAATATATGTTGAGATTTCTGGAGACTTTAGTGTTTTGGAAGTTTGGCAAATCCTTTCATTATAAGTGTTATTCGCCAGTCCCTGCTTTAGGCTGCATCAAGAGGAAACAAACCTTAGAGATAGAACGTAGAACTAATGTATTGTGTCAAGTTTCAAGAAGCTAGCACAAACCGTGTTTGATATAGTTCGAACTGCATCTGTCAATATAGGAGAAAACAGAGTGAAACCTAAATATTCAAACTGTGACTGCAAACGAATGCTTCAACGTAAAAGAACGAAACTTGAGCATCCAAGTGGGATTGGTGTACTGATCATTACTTGAAAATATCATGAAGATTGGATGAAAAAATATATGTTGAGATTTCAGGAGACTCTAGTGTTTTGGAAGTTTGGCAACTCCTTTCATTATAAGTGTTATTCGCCAGTCCCTGCTTTAGGCTACATCAAGAGGAAACAAACCTTAGAGATAGACCGTAGAACTAATGTATTGTGTCAAGTTTCAAGAAGCTAGCACAAACCGTGTTTGATATAGTTCGAACTGCATCTGTCAATATAGGAGAAAACAGAGTGAAACCTAAAAATTCAAACTGTTACTGCAAACGAATGCTTCAACCTAGGAGAACGAAACTTGGGCATCCAAGTTTGATTGGTGTACTGCTCATTACTTGAAAGTATCATGAAGGTCGGAAGCAAAAATTTATGTTGAGATTTCAGGAGACTGTAGTGTTTTGGCAGCCTAACAACGCCTTTCATTGAATGTGTCATTCACCAGTATCTGCTTAAGGCTACATCAAGAGGAAACAAACCTTAGAAATAGAACGTAGAACTACTGTATTGTGTCAAGTTTCAAGAAGCCTGCACAAACCATGTTTGATTTAGAGTTCTAACTGCATCTGTCAATATAGGAGAAAACAGAGTGAAACCTAAAAATTCAAACAGTTACTGCAAACGAATGCTTCAACGTAAAAGAACGAAACTTGAGCATCCAAGTGGCATTGGTGTACTGCTCATTACTTGAAAGTATCATGAAGATTGGATGAAAAAATATATGTTGAGATTTCAGGAGACTCTAGTGTTTTGGAAGTTTGGCAACTCCTTTCATTATAAGTGTTATTCGCCAGTCCCTGCTTTAGGCTACATCAAGAGGAAACAAACCTTAGAGATAGAACATAGAACTAATGTATTGTGTCAAGTTTCAAGAAGCTAGCACAAACCGTGTTTGATATACTTCGAACTGCATCTGTCAATATAGGAGAAAACAGAGTGAAACCTAAAAATTCAAACTGTTACTGCAAACGAATGCTTCAACCTAGGAGAACGAAACTTGGGCATCCAAGTTTCATTGGTGTACTGCTCATTACTTGAAAGTATCATGAAGGTTGGAAGCAAAAATTTATGTTGAGATTTCAGGAGAGTCTAGTGTTTTGGCAGCCTAACAATGCCTTTCATTGAATGTGTCATTCACCAGTATCTGCTTAAGGCTACATCAAGAGGAAACAAACCTTAGAGATAGAACGTAGAACTACTGTATTGTGTCAAGTTTCAAGAAGCTAGCACAAACCGTGTTTGATATAGTTCGAACTGCATCTGTCAATATAGGAGAAAACAGAGTGAAACCTAAATATTCAAACTGTGACTGCAAACGAATGCTTCAATGTAAAAGAACGAAACTTGATCATCCAAGTGGGATTGGTGTACTGATCATTACTTGAAAGTGTCATGAAGATTGGATGAAAAAATATATGTTGAGATTTAAGGAGACTTTAGTGTTTTGGAAGTTTGGAAACTCCTTTCATTATAAGTGTTATTCGCCAGTCCCTGCTTTAGGCTGCATCAAGAGGAAAAAAACCTTACAGATAGAACGTAGAACTAATGTATTGTGTCAAGTTTCAAGAAGCTAGCACAAACCGTGTTTGGTATAGTTCGAACTGCATCTGTCAATATAGGAGAAAACAGAGTGAAACCTAAAAATTCAAACTGTTACTGCAAACGAATGCTTCAACCTAGGAGAACGAAACTTGAGCATCCAAGTTTTATTGGTGTACTGCTCATTACTTGAAAGTATCATGAAGGTCGGAAGCAAAAATTTATGTTGAGATTTCAGGAGACTCTAGTGTATTGGCAGCCTAACAACGCCTTTCATTGAATGTGTCATTCACCAGTATCTGCTTAAGGCTACATCAAGAGGAAACAAACCTTAGAGATAAAACGTAGAACTACTGTATTGTGTCAAGTTTCAAGAAGCTAGCACAAACCGTGTTTGATATAGTTCGAACTGCATCTGTCAATATAGGAGAAAACAGAGTGAAACCTAAAACTTCAAACTGTTACTGCAAACGAATGCTTCAACGTAAAAGAACGAAACTTGAGCATCCAAGTGGGATTGGTGTACTGATCATTACTTGAAAGTATCATGAATATTGGATGAAAAAATATATGTTGAGATATCTGGAGACTTTAGTGTTTTGGAAGTTTGGCAAATCCTTTCATTATAAGTGTTATTCGCCAGTCCCTGCTTTAGGCTGCATCAAGAGGAAACAAACCTTAGAGATAGAACGTAGAACTAATGTATTGTGTCAAGTTTCAAGAAGCTAGCACAAACCGTGTTTGATATAGTTCGAACTGCATCTGTCAATATAGGAGAAAACAGAGTGAAACCTAAATATTCAAACTGTGACTGCAAACGAATGCTTCAACGTAAAAGAACGAAACTTGAGCATCCAAGTGGGATTTGTGTACTGATCATTACTTGAAAATATCATGAAGATTGGATGAAAAAATATATGTTGAGATTTCAGGAGACTCTAGTGTTTTGGAAGTTTGGCAACTCCTTTCATTATAAGTGTTATTCGCCAGTCCCTGCTTTAGGCTACATCAAGAGGAAACAAACCTTAGAGATAGACCGTAGAACTAATGTATTGTGTCAAGTTTCAAGAAGCTAGCACAAACCGTGTTTGATATAGTTCGAACTGCATCTGTCAATATAGGAGAAAACAGAGTGAAACCTAAAAATTCAAACTGTTACTGCAAACGAATGCTTCAACCTAGGAGAACGAAACTTGGGCATCCAAGTTTGATTGGTGTACTGCTCATTACTTGAATGTATCATGAAGGTCGGAAGCAAAAATTTATGTTGAGATTTCAGGAGACTGTAGTGTTTTGGCCGCCTAACAACGCCTTTCATTGAATGTGTCATTCACCAGTATCTGCTTAAGGCTACATCAAGAGGAAACAAACCTTAGAAATAGAACGTAGAACTACTGTATTGTGTCAAGTTTCAAGAAGCTAGCACAAACCATGTTTGATTTAGAGTTCTAACTGCATCTGTCAATATAGGAGAAAACAGAGTGAAACCTAAAACTTCAAAATGTTACTGCAAACGAATGCTTCAATGTAAAAGAACGAAACTTGAGCATCCAAGTGGGATTGGTGTACTGATCATTACTTGAAAGTATCATGAAGATTGGATGAAAAAATATATGTTGAGATTTCAGGAGACTCTAGTGTTTTGGAAGTTTGGCAAATCCTTTCATTATAAGTGTTATTCGCCAGTCCCTGCTTTAGGCTACATCAAGAGGAAACAAACCTTAGAGATAGAACGTAGAACTAATGTATTGTGTCAAGTATCAAGAAGCTAGCACAAACCGTGTTTGATATAGTTCGAACTGCATATGTCAATATAGGAGAAAACAGAGTGAAACCTAAAAATTCAAACTGTTACTGCAAACGAATGCTTCAACCTAGGAGAACGAAACTTGGGCATCCAAGTTTGATTGGTGTACTGCTCATTACTTGAAAGTATCATGAAGGTCGGAAGCAAAAATTTATGTTGAGATTTCAGGAGACTCTAGTGTTTTGGCAGCCTAACAACGCCTTTCATTGAATGTGTCATTCACCAGTATCTGCTTAAGGCTACATCAAGAGGAAACAAACCTTAGAGATAGAACGTAGAACTACTGTATTGTGTCAAGTTTCAAGAAGCTAGCACATACCGTGTTTGATTTAGAGTTCTAACTGCATCTGTCAATATAGGAGAAAACAGAGTGAAACCTAAAACTTCAAACTGTTACTGCAAACGAATGCTTCAACGTAAAAGAACGAAACTTGAGCATCCAAGTGGGATTGGTGTACTGATCATTACTTGAAAGTATCATGAATATTGGATGAAAAAATATATGTTGAGATTTCTGGAGATTTTAGTGTTTTGGAAGTTTGGCAAATCCTTTCATTATAAGTGTTATTCGCCAGTCCCTGCTTTAGGCTGCATCAAGAGGAAACAAACCTTAGAGATAGAACGTAGAACTAATGTATTGTGTCAAGTTTCAAGAAGCTAGCACAAACCGTGTTTGATATAGTTCGAACTGCATCTGTCAATATAGGAGAAAACAGAGTGAAACCTAAATATTCAAACTGTGACTGCAAACGAATGCTTCAACGTAAAAGAACGAAACTTGAGCATCCAAGTGGGATTGGTGTACTGATCATTACTTGAAAATATCATGAAGATTGGATGAAAAAATATATGTTGAGATTTCAGGAGACTCTAGTGTTTTGGAAGTTTGGCAACTCCTTTCATTATAAGTGTTATTCGCCAGTCCCTGCTTTAGGCTACATCAAGAGGAAACAAACCTTAGAGATAGACCGTAGAACTAATGTATTGTGTCAAGTTTCAAGAAGCTAGCACAAACCGTGTTTGATATAGTTCGAACTGCATCTGTCAATATAGGAGATAACAGAGTGAAACCTAAAAATTCAAACTGTTACTGCAAACGAATGCTTCAACCTAGGAGAACGAAACTTGGGCATCCAAGTTTGATTGGTGTACTGCTCATTACTTGAAAGTATCATGAAGGTCGGAAGCAAAAATTTATGTTGAGATTTCAGGAGACTGTAGTGTTTTGGCAGCCTAACAACGCCTTTCATTGAATGTGTCATTCACCAGTATCTGCTTAAGGCTACATCAAGAGGAAACAAACCTTAGAAATAGAACGTAGAACTACTGTATTGTGTCAAGTTTCAAGAAGCTAGCACAAACCATGTTTGATTTAGAGTTCTAACTGCATCTGTCAATATAGGAGAAAACAGATTGAAACCTAAAACTTCAAAATGTTACTGCAAACGAATGCTTCATGGTAAAAGAACGAATCTTGAGCATCCAAGTGGGATTGGTGTACTGATCATTGCTTGAAAGGATCGTGAAGATTGGATGAAAAAATATATGTTGAGATTTCAGAAGACTCTAGTGTTTTGGAAGTTTGGCAACTCCTTTCATTATAAGTGTTATTCGCCTGTCCCTGCTTTAGGCTACATCAAGAGGAAACAAACCTTAGAGATAGAACGTAGAACTACTGAATTGTGTCAAGTTTCAAGAAGCTAGCACATACCGTGTTTGATTTAGAGTTCTAACTGCATCTGTCAATATAGGAGAAAACAGAGTGAAACCTAAAAATTCAAACTGTTACTGCAAACGAATGCTTCAACCTAGGAGAACGAAACTTGGGCATCCAAGTTTGATTGGTGTACTGCTCATTACTTGAATGTATCATGAAGGTCGGAAGCAAAAATTTATGTTGAGATTTCAGGAGACTGTAGTGTTTTGGCCGCCTAACAACGCCTTTCATTGAATGTGTCATTCACCAGTATCTGCTTAAGGCTACATCAAGAGGAAACAAACCTTAGAAATAGAACGTAGAACTACTGTATTGTGTCAAGTTTCAAGAAGCTAGCACAAACCATGTTTGATTTAGAGTTCTAACTGCATCTGTCAATATAGGAGAAAACAGAGTGAAACCTAAAACTTCAAACTGTTACTGCAAACGAATGCTTCAACGTAAAAGAACGAAACTTGAGCATCCAAGTGGGATTGGTGTACTGATCATTACTTGAAAGTATCATGAAGATTGGATGAAAAAATATATGTTGAGATTTCAGGAGACTCTAGTGTTTTGGAAGTTTGGCAAATCCTTTCATTATAAGTGTTATTCGCCAGTCCCTGCTTTAGGCTACATCAAGAGGAAACAAACCTTAGAGATAGAACGTAGAACTAATGTATTGTGTCAAGTATCAAGAAGCTAGCACAAACCGTGTTTGATATAGTTCGAACTGCATATGTCAATATAGGAGAAAACAGAGTGAAACCTAAAAATTCAAACTGTTACTGCAAACGAATGCTTCAACCTAGGAGAACGAAACTTGGGCATCCAAGTTTGATTGGTGTACTGCTCATTACTTGAAAGTATCATGAAGGTCGGAAGCAAAAATTTATGTTGAGATTTCAGGAGACTCTAGTGTTTTGGCAGCCTAACAACGCCTTTCATTGAATGTGTCATTCACCAGTATCTGCTTAAGGCTACATCAAGAGGAAACAAACCTTAGAGATAGAACGTAGAACTACTGTATTGTGTCAAGTTTCAAGAAGCTAGCACATACCGTGTTTGATTTAGAGTTCTAACTGCATCTGTCAATATAGGAGAAAACAGAGTGAAACCTAAAACTTCAAAATGTTACTGCAAACGAATGCTTCATGGTAAAAGAACGAATCTTGAGCATCCAAGTGGGATTGGTGTACTGATCATTGCTTGAAAGTATCGTGAAGATTGGATGAAAAAATATATGTTGAGATTTCAGAAGACTCTAGTGTTTTGGAAGTTTGGCAACTCCTTTCATTATAAGTGTTATTCGCCAGTCCCTGCTTTAGGCTACATCAAGAGGAAACAAACCTTAGAGATAGAACGTAGAACTACTGAATTGTGTCAAGTTTCAAGAAGCTAGCACATACCGTGTTTGATTTAGAGTTCTAACTGCATCTGTCAATATAGGAGAAAACAGAGTGAAACCTAAAAATTCAAACTGTTACTGCAAACGAATGTTTCAAGGTAAAAGAACGAAACTTGAGCATCCAAGAGGGATTGGTGTACTGATCATTACTTGAAAGTATCATGAATATTGGATGAAAAAATATATGTTGAGATTTCTGGAGACTTTAGTGTTTTGGAATTTTGGCAAATCCTTTCATTATAAGTGTTATTCGCCAGTCCCTGCTTTAGGCTGCATCAAGAGGAAACAAACCTTAGAGATAGAACGTAGAACTAATGTATTGTGTCAAGTTTCAAGAAGCTAGCACAAACCGTGTTTGATATAGTTCGAACTGCATCTGTCAATATAGGAGAAAACAGAGTGAAACCTAAATATTCAAACTGTGACTGCAAACGAATGCTTCAACGTAAAAGAACGAAACTTGATCATCCAAGTGGGATTGGTGTACTGATCATTACTTGAAAGTGTCATGAAGATTGGATGAAAAAATATACGTTGAGATTTAAGGAGACTTTAGTGTTTTGGAAGTGTGGAAACTCCTTTCATTATAAGTGTTATTCGCCAGTCCCTGCTTTAGGCTGCATCAAGAGAAAAAATACCTTACAGATAGAACGTAGAACTAATGTATTGTGTCAAGTTTCAAGAAGCTAGCACAAACCGTGTTTGGTATAGTTCGAACTGCATCTGTCAATATAGGAGAAAACAGAGTGAAACCTAAAAATTCAAACTGTTACTGCAAACGAATGCTTCAACCTAGGAGAACGAAACTTGGGCATCCAAGTTTGATTGGTGTACTGCTCATTACTTGAAAGTATCATGAAGGTCGGAAGCAAAAATTTATGTTGAGATTTCAGGAGACTGTAGTGTTTTGGCAGCCTAACAACGCCTTTCATTGAATGTGTCATTCACCAGTATCTACTTAAGGCTACATCAAGAGGAAACAAACCTTAGAAATAGGACGTAGAACTACTGTATTGTGTCAAGTTTCAAGAAGCTAGCACAAACCGTGTTTGATATAGTTCGAACTGCATCTGTCAATATAGGAGAAAACAGAGTGAAACCTAAAAATTCAAACTGTTACTGCAAACGAATGGTTCAACCTAGGAGAACGAAACTTGGGTATCCAAGTTTGATTGGTGTACTGCTCATTACTTGAAAGTATCATGAAGGTCGGAAGCAAAAATTTATGTTGAGATTTCAGGACACTGTAGTGTTTTGGCAGCCTAACAACGCCTTTCATTGAATGTGTCATTCACCAGTATCTGCTTAAGGCTACATCAAGAGGAAACAAACCTTAGAAATAGAACGTAGAACTACTGTATTGTGTCAAGTTTCAAGAAGCCTGCACAAACCATGTTTGATTTAGAGTTCTAACTGCATCTGTCAATATAGGAGAAAACAGAGTGAAACCTAAAAATTCAAACAGTTACTGCAAACGAATGCTTCAACGTAAAAGAATGAAACTTGAGCATCCAAGTGGGATTGGTGTACTGATCATTACTTGAAAGTATCATGAAGATTGGATGAAAAAATATATGTTGAGATTTCAGGAGACTCTAGTGTTTTGGAAGTTTGGCAACTCCTTTCATTATAAGTGTTATTCGCCAGTCCCTGCTTTAGGCTACATCAAGAGGAAACAAACCTTAGAGATAGAACATAGAACTAATGTATTGTGTCAAGTTTCAAGAAGCTAGCACAAACCGTGTTTGATATACTTCGAACTGCATCTGTCAATATAGGAGAAAAAAGAGTGAAACCTAAAAATTCAAACTGTTACTGCAAACGAATGCTTCAACCTAGGAGAACGAAACTTGGGCATCCAAGTTTGATTGGTGTACTGCTCATTGCTTGAAAGTATCATGAAGGTTGGATGCAAAAATTTATGTTGAGATTTCAGGAGAGTCTAGTGTTTTGGCAGCCTAACAACGCCTTTCATTGAATGTGTCATTCACCAGTATCTGCTTAAGGCTACATCAAGAGGAAACAAACCTTAGAGATAGAACGTAGAACTACTGTATTGTGTCAAGTTTCAAGAAGCTAGCACAAACCGTGTTTGATTTAGAGTTCTAACTGCATCTGTCAATATAGGAGAAAACAGAGTGAAACATAAAAATTCAAACTGTTACTGCAAACGAATGCTTCAACGTAAAAGAACGAAACTTGAGCATCCAAGTGGGATTGGTGTACTGATCATTACTTGAAAGTATCATGAAGATTGGATGAAAAAATATATGTTGAGATTTCAGGAGACTCTAGTGTTTTGGAAGTTTGGCAACTCCTTTCATTATAAGTGTTATTCGCCAGTCCTTGCTTTAGGCTACATCAAGAGGAAACAAACCTTAGAGATAGAACGTAGAACTAATGTATTGTGTCAAGTTTCAAGAAGCTAGCACAAACCGTGTTTGATATAGTTCGAACTGCATCTGTCAATATAGGAGAAAACAGAGTGAAACCTAAATATTCAAACTGTGACTGCAAACGAATGCTTCAATGTAAAAGAACGAAACTTGATCATCCAAGTGGGATTGGTGTACTGATCATTACTTGAAAGTGTCATGAAGATTGGATGAAAAAATATATGTTGAGATTTAAGGAGACTTTAGTGTTTTGGAAGTTTGGAAACTCCTTTCATTATAAGTGTTATTCGCCAGTCCCTGCTTTAGGCTGCATCAAGAGGAAAAAAACCTTACAGATAGAACGTAGAACTAATGTATTGTGTCAAGTTTCAAGAAGCTAGCACAAACCATGTTTGGTATAGTTCGAACTGCATCTGTCAATATAGGAGAAAACAGAGGGAAACCTAAAAATTCAAACTGTTACTGCAAACGAATGCTTCAACCTAGGAGAACGAAACTTGGGCATCCAAGTTTGATTGGTGTACTGCTCATTACTTGAAAGTATCATGAAGGTCGGAAGCAAAAATTTATGTTGAGATTTCAGGAGACTGTAGTGTTTTGGCAGCCTAACAACGCCTTTCATTGAATGTGTCATTCACCAGTATCTACTTAAGGCTACATCAAGAGGAAACAAACCATAGAAATAGAACGTAGAACTACTGTATTGTGTCAAGTTTCAAGAAGCTAGCACAAACCGTGTTTGATATAGTTCGAACTGCATCTGTCAATATAGGAGAAAACAGAGTGAAACCTAAAAATTCAAACTGTTACTGCAAACGAATGCTTCAACCTAGGAGAACGAAACTTGGGCATCCAAGTTTGATTGGTGTACTGCTCATTACTTGAAAGTATCATGAAGGTCGGAAGCAAAAATTTATGTTGAGATTTCAGGAGACTGTAGTGTTTTGGCAGCCTAACAACGCCTTTCATTGAATGTGTCATTCACCAGTATCTACTTAAGGCTACATCAAGAGGAAACAAACCTTAGAAATAGAACGTAGAACTACTGTATTGTGTCAAGTTTCAAGAAGCTAGCACAAACCGTGTTTGATATAGTTCGAACTGCATTTGTCAATATAGGAGAAAACAGAGTGAAACCTAAAAATTCAAACTGTTACTGCAAATGAATGCTTCAACCTAGGAGAACGAAACTTGGGCATCCAAGTTTGATTGGTGTACTGCTCATTACTTGAAAGTATCATGAAGGTCGGAAGCAAAAATTTATGTTGAGATTTCAGGAGACTGTAGTGTTTTGGCAGCCTAACAACGCCTTTCATTGAATGTGTCATTCACCAGTATCTGCTTAAGGCTACATCAAGAGGAAACAAACCTTAGAAATAGAACGTAGAACTACTGTATTGTGTCAAGTTTCAAGAAGCCTGCACAAACCATGTTTGATTTAGAGTTCTAACTGCATCTGTCAATATAGGAGAAAACAGAGTGAAACCTAAAAATTCAAACAGTTACTGCAAACGAATGCTTCAACGTAAAAGAACGAAACTTGAGCATCCAAGTGGGATTGGTGTACTGATCATTACTTGAAAGTATCATGAAGATTGGATGAAAAAATATATGTTGAGATTTCAGGAGACTCTAGTGTTTTGGAAGTTTGGCAACTCCTTTCATTATAAGTGTTATTCGCCAGTCCCTGCTTTAGGCTACATCAAGAGGAAACAAACCTTAGAGATAGAACATAGAACTAATGTTTTGTGTCAAGTTTCAAGAAGCTAGCACAAACCGTGTTTGATATACTTCGAACTGCATCTGTCAATATAGGAGAAAACAGAGTGAAACCTAAAAATTCAAACTGTTACTGCAAACGAATGCTTCAACCTAGGAGAACGAAACTTGGGCATCCAAGTTTGATTGGTGTACTGCTCATTACTTGAAAGTATCATGAAGGTTGGAAGCAAAAATTTATGTTGTGATTTCAGGAGAGTCTAGTGTTTTGGCAGCCTAACAACGCCTTTCATTGAATGTGTCATTCACCAGTATCTGCTTAAGGCTACATCAAGAGGAAACAAACCTTAGAGATAGAACGTAGAACTACTGTATTGTGTCAAGTTTCAAGAAGCTAGCACAAACCGTGTTTGATTTAGAGTTCTAACTGCATCTGTCAATATAGGAGAAAACAGAGTGAAACATAAAAATTCAAACTGTTACTGCAAACGAATGCTTCAACGTAAAAGAACGAAACTTGAGCATCCAAGTGGGATTGGTGTACTGATCATTACTTGAAAGTATCATGAAGATTGGATGAAAAAATATATGTTGAGATTTCAGGAGACTCTAGTGTTTTGGAAGTTTGGCAACTCCTTTCATTATAAGTGTTATTCGCCAGTCCTTGCTTTAGGCTACATCAAGAGGAAACAAACCTTAGAGATAGAACGTAGAACTAATGTATTGTGTCAAGTTTCAAGAAGCTAGCACAAACCGTGTTTGATATAGTTCGAACTGCATCTGTCAATATAGGAGAAAACAGAGTGAAACCTAAATATTCAAACTGTGACTGCAAACGAATGCTTCAACGTAAAAGAACGAAACTTGATCATCCAAGTGGGATTGGTGTACTGATCATTACTTGAAAGTGTCATGAAGATTGGATGAAAAAATATATGTTGAGATTTAAGGAGACTTTAGTGTTTTGGAAGTTTGGAAACTCCTTTCATTATAAGTGTTATTCGCCAGTCCCTGCTTTAGGCTGCATCAAGAGGAAAAAAACCTTACAGATAGAACGTAGAACTAATGTATTGTGTCAAGTTTCAAGAAGCTAGCACAAACCATGTTTGGTATAGTTCGAACTGCATCTGTCAATATAGGAGAAAACAGAGGGAAACCTAAAAATTCAAACTGTTACTGCAAACGAATGCTTCAACCTAGGAGAACGAAACTTGGGCATCCAAGTTTGATTGGTGTACTGCTCATTACTTGAAAGTATCATGAAGGTCGGAAGCAAAAATTTATGTTGAGATTTCAGGAGACTGTAGTGTTTTGGCAGCCTAACAACGCCTTTCATTGAATGTGTCATTCACCAGTATCTACTTAAGGCTACATCAAGAGGAAACAAACCATAGAAATAGAACGTAGAACTACTGTATTGTGTCAAGTTTCAAGAAGCTAGCACAAACCGTGTTTGATATAGTTCGAACTGCATCTGTCAATATAGGAGAAAACAGAGTGAAACCTAAAAATTCAAACTGTTACTGCAAACGAATGCTTCAACCTAGGAGAACGAAACTTGGGCATCCAAGTTTGATTGGTGTACTGCTCATTACTTGAAAGTATCATGAAGGTCGGAAGCAAAAATTTATGTTGAGATTTCAGGAGACTGTAGTGTTTTGGCAGCCTAACAACGCCTTTCATTGAATGTGTCATTCACCAGTATCTACTTAAGGCTACATCAAGAGGAAACAAACCTTAGAAATAGAACGTAGAACTACTGTATTGTGTCAAGTTTCAAGAAGCTAGCACAAACCGTGTTTGATATAGTTCGAACTGCATTTGTCAATATAGGAGAAAACAGAGTGAAACCTAAAAATTCAAACTGTTACTGCAAACGAATGCTTCAACCTAGGAGAACGAAACTTGGGCATCCAAGTTTGATTGGTGTACTGCTCATTACTTGAAAGTATCATGAAGGTCGGAAGCAAAAATTTATGTTGAGATTTCAGGAGACTGTAGTGTTTTGGCAGCCTAACAACGCCTTTCATTGAATGTGTCATTCACCAGTATCTGCTTAAGGCTACATCAAGAGGAAACAAACCTTAGAAATAGAACGTAGAACTACTGTATTGTGTCAAGTTTCAAGAAGCCTGCACAAACCATGTTTGATTTAGAGTTCTAACTGCATCTGTCAATATAGGAGAAAACAGAGTGAAACCTAAAAATTCAAACAGTTACTGCAAACGAATGCTTCAACGTAAAAGAACGAAACTTGAGCATCCAAGTGGGATTGGTGTACTGATCATTACTTGAAAGTATCATGAAGATTGGATGAAAAAATATATGTTGAGATTTCAGGAGACTCTAGTGTTTTGGAAGTTTGGCAACTCCTTTCATTATAAGTGTTATTCGCCAGTCCCTGCTTTAGGCTACATCAAGAGGAAACAAACCTTAGAGATAGAACATAGAACTAATGTTTTGTGTCAAGTTTCAAGAAGCTAGCACAAACCGTGTTTGATATACTTCGAACTGCATCTGTCAATATAGGAGAAAACAGAGTGAAACCTAAAAATTCAAACTGTTACTGCAAACGAATGCTTCAACCTAGGAGAACGAAACTTGGGCATCCAAGTTTGATTGGTGTACTGCTCATTACTTGAAAGTATCATGAAGGTTGGAAGCAAAAATTTATGTTGAGATTTCAGGAGAGTCTAGTGTTTTGGCAGCCTAACAATGCCTTTCATTGAATGTGTCATTCACCAGTATCTGCTTAAGGCTACATCAAAAGGAAACAAACCTTAGAGATAGAACGTAGAACTACTGTATTGTTTCAAGTTTCAAGAAGCTAGCACAAATCTTGTTTGATTTAGAGTTCTAACTGCATCTGTCAATATAGGAGAAAACAGAGTGAAACCTAAAAATTATAACTGTGACTGCAAACGAATGGTTCAACGTAAAAGAACGAAACTTGAGCATCCAAGTGGGATTGGTGTACTGATCATTACTTGAAAGTATCATGAAGATTGGATGAAAAAATATATGTTGAGATTTCAGGAGACTCTAGTGTTTTGGAAGATTGGCAAATCCTTTCATTATAAGTGTTATTCGCCAGTCCTTGCTTTAGGCTACATCAAGAGGAAACAAACCTTAGAGATAGAACGTAGAACTAATGTATTGTGTCAAGTTTCAAGAAGCTAGCACAAACTGTGTTTGATATAGTTCGAACTGCATCTGTGAATATAGGAGAAAACAGAGTGAAACCTAAAAATTCAAACTGTTACTGCAAACGAATGCTTCAACCTAGGAGAACGAAACTTGGGCATCCAAGTTTGATTGGTGTACTGCTCATTACTTGAAAGTATCATGAAGGTCGGAAGCAAAAATTTATGTTGAGATTTCAGGAGACTGTAGTGTTTTGGCAGCCTAACAACGCCTTTCATTGAATGTGTCATTCACCAGTATCTGCTTAAGGCTACATCAAGAGGAAACAAACCTTAGAAATAGAACGTAGAACTACTGTATTGTGTCAAGTTTCAAGAAGCCTGCACAAACCATGTTTGATTTAGAGTTCTAACTGCATCTGTCAATATAGGAGAAAACAGAGTGAAACCTAAAAATTCAAACAGTTACTGCAAACGAATGCTTCAACGTAAAAGAACGAAACTTGAGCATCCAAGTGGGATTGGTGTACTGATCATTACTTGAAAGTATCATGAAGATTGGATGAAAAAATATATGTTGAGATTTCAGGAGACTCTAGTGTTTTGGAAGTTTGGCAACTCCTTTCATTTTAAGTGTTATTCGCCAGTCCCTGCTTTAGGCTACATCAAGAGGAAACAAACCTTAGAGATAGAACGTAGAACTAATGTATTGTGTCAAGTTTCAAGAAGCTAGCACAAACCGTGTTTGATATAGTTCGAACTGCATCTGTCAATATAGGAGAAAACAGAGTGAAACCTAAAAATTCAAACTGTTACTGCAAACGAATGCTTCAACCTAGGAGAACGAAACTTGGGCATCCAAGTTTGATTGGTGTACTGCTCATTACTTGAAAGTATCATGAAGGTTGGAAGCAAAAATTTATGTTGAGATTTCAGGAGAGTCTAGTGTTTTGGCAGCCTAACAACGCCTTTCATTGAATGTGTCATTCACCAGTATCTGCTTAAGGCTACATCAAGAGGAAACAAACCTTAGAGATAGAACGTAGAACTACTGTATTGTGTCAAGTTTCAAGAAGCTAGCACAAACCGTGTTTGATTTAGAGTTCTAACTGCATCTGTCAATATAGGAGAAAACAGAGTGAAACCTAAAAATTCAAACTGTTACTGCAAACGAATGCTTCAACGTAAAAGAACGAAACTTGAGCATCCAAGTGGGATTGGTGTACTGATCATTACTTGAAAGTATCATGAAGATTGGATGAAAAAATATATGTTGAGATTTCAGGAGACTCTAGTGTTTTGGAAGTTTGGCAACTCCTTTCATTATAAGTGTTATTCGCCAGTCCTTGCTTTAGGCTACATCAAGAGGAAACAAACCTTAGAGATAGAACGTAGAACTAATGTATTGTGTCAAGTTTCAAGAAGCTAGCACAAACCGTGTTTTATATAGTTCGAACTGCATCTGTCAATATAGGAGAAAACAGAGTGAAACCTAAATATTCAAACTGTGACTGCAAACGAATGCTTCAACGTAAAACAACGAAACTTGATCATCCAAGTGGGATTGGTGTACTGATCATTACTTGAAAGTGTCATGAAGATTGGATGAAAAAATATACGTTGAGATTTAAGGAGACTTTAGTGTTTTGGAAGTGTGGAAACTCCTTTCATTATAAGTGTTATTCGCCAGTCCCTGCTTTAGGCTGCATCAAGAGAAAAAAAACCTTACAGATAGAACGTAGAACTAATGTATTGTGTCAAGTTTCAAGAAGCTAGCACAAACCGGGTTTGGTATAGTTCGAACTGCATCTGTCAATATAGGAGAAAACAGAGTGAAACCTAAAAATTCAAACTGTTACTGCAAACGAATGCTTCAACCTAGGAGAACGAAACTTGGGCATCCAAGTTTGATTGGTGTACTGCTCATTACTTGAAAGTATCATGAAGGTCGGAAGCAAAAATTTATGTTGAGATTTCAGGAGACTGTAGTGTTTTGGCAGCCTAACAACGCCTTTCATTGAATGTGTCATTCACCAGTATCTACTTAAGGCTACATCAAGAGGAAACAAACCTTAGAAATAGAACGTAGAACTACTGTATTGTGTCAAGTTTCAAGAAGCTAGCACAAACCGTGTTTGATATAGTTCGAACTGCATCTGTCAATATAGGAGAAAACAGAGTGAAACCTAAAAATTCAAACTGTTACTGCAAACGAATGGTTCAACCTAGGAGAACGAAACTTGGGTATCCAAGTTTGATTGGTGTACTGCTCATTACTTGAAAGTATCATGAAGGTCGGAAGCAAAAATTTATGTTGAGATTTCAGGACACTGTAGTGTTTTGGCAGCCTAACAACGCCTTTCATTGAATGTGTCATTCACCAGTATCTGCTTAAGGCTACATCAAGAGGAAACAAACCTTAGAAATAGAACGTAGAACTACTGTATTGTGTCAAGTTTCAAGAAGCCTGCACAAACCATGTTTGATTTAGAGTTCTAACTGCATCTGTCAATATAGGAGAAAACAGAGTGAAACCTAAATATTCAAACTGTGACTGCAAACGAATGCTTCAACGTAAAAGAACAAAACTTGAGCATCCAAGTGGGATTGGTGTACTGATGATTACTTGAAAGTATCATGAAGATTGGATGAAAAAATATATGATGAGATTTCAGGAGACTCTAGTGTTTTGGAAGTTTGGCAACTCCTTTCATTATAAGTGTTATTCGCCAGTCCCTGCTTTAGGCTACATCAAGAGGAAACAAACCTTAGAGATAGAACGTACAACTAATGTATTGTGTCAAGTTTCAAGAAGCTAGCACAAACCGTGTTTGATATAGTTCGAACTGCATCTGTCAATATAGGAGAAAACAGAGTGAAACCTAAAAATTCAAACTGTTACTGCAAACGAATGCTTCAACCTAGGAGAACGAAACTTGGGCATCCAAGTTTGATTGGTGTACTGCTCATTACTTGAAAGTATCATGAAGGTTGGAAGCAAAAATTTATGTTGAGATTTCAGGAGAGTCTAGTGTTTTGGCAGCCTAACAATGCCTTTCATTGAATGTGTCATTCACCAGTATCTGCTTAAGGCTACATCAAAAGGAAACAAACCTTAGAGATAGAACGTAGAACTACTGTATTGTTTCAAGTTTCAAGAAGCTAGCACAAATCTTGTTTGATTTAGAGTTCTAACTGCATCTGTCAATATAGGAGAAAACAGAGTGAAACCTAAAAATTATAACTGTGACTGCAAACGAATGGTTCAACGTAAAAGAACGAAACTTGAGCATCCAAGTGGGATTGGTGTACTGATCATTACTTGAAAGTATCATGAAGATTGGATGAAAAAATATATGTTGAGATTTCAGGAGACTCTAGTGTTTTGGAAGATTGGCAACTCCTTTCATTATAAGTGTTATTCGCCAGTCCTTGCTTTAGGCTACATCAAGAGGAAACAAACCTTAGAGATAGAACGTAGAACTAATGTATTGTGTCAAGTTTCAAGAAGCTAGCACAAACTGTGTTTGATATAGTTCGAACTGCATCTGTGAATATAGGAGAAAACAGAGTGAAACCTAAAAATTCAAACTGTTACTGCAAACGAATGCTTCAACCTAGGAGAACGAAACTTGGGCATCCAAGTTTGATTGGTGTACTGCTCATTACTTGAAAGTATCATGAAGGTCGGAAGCAAAAATTTATGTTGAGATTTCAGGAGACTGTAGTGTTTTGGCAGCCTAACAACGCCTTTCATTGAATGTGTCATTCACCAGTATCTGCTTAAGGCTACATCAAGAGGAAACAAACCTTAGAAATAGAACGTAGAACTACTGTATTGTGTCAAGTTTCAAGAAGCCTGCACAAACCATGTTTGATTTAGAGTTCTAACTGCATCTGTCAATATAGGAGAAAACAGAGTGAAACCTAAAAATTCAAACAGTTACTGCAAACGAATGCTTCAACGTAAAAGAACGAAACTTGAGCATCCAAGTGGGATTGGTGTACTGATCATTACTTGAAAGTATCATGAAGATTGGATGAAAAAATATATGTTGAGATTTCAGGAGACTCTAGTGTTTTGGAAGTTTGGCAACTCCTTTCATTTTAAGTGTTATTCGCCAGTCCCTGCTTTAGGCTACATCAAGAGGAAACAAACCTTAGAGATAGAACGTAGAACTAATGTATTGTGTCAAGTTTCAAGAAGCTAGCACAAACCGTGTTTGATATAGTTCGAACTGCATCTGTCAATATAGGAGAAAACAGAGTGAAACCTAAAAATTCAAACTGTTACTGCAAACGAATGCTTCAACCTAGGAGAACGAAACTTGGGCATCCAAGTTTGATTGGTGTACTGCTCATTACTTGAAAGTATCATGAAGGTTGGAAGCAAAAATTTATGTTGAGATTTCAGGAGAGTCTAGTGTTTTGGCAGCCTAACAACGCCTTTCATTGAATGTGTCATTCACCAGTATCTGCTTAAGGCTACATCAAGAGGAAACAAACCTTAGAGATAGAACGTAGAACTACTGTATTGTGTCAAGTTTCAAGAAGCTAGCACAAACCGTGTTTGATTTAGAGTTCTAACTGCATCTGTCAATATAGGAGAAAACAGAGTGAAACCTAAAAATTCAAACTGTTACTGCAAACGAATGCTTCAACGTAAAAGAACGAAACTTGAGCATCCAAGTGGGATTGGTGTACTGATCATTACTTGAAAGTATCATGAAGATTGGATGAAAAAATATATGTTGAGATTTCAGGAGACTCTAGTGTTTTGGAAGTTTGGCAACTCCTTTCATTATAAGTGTTATTCGCCAGTCCTTGCTTTAGGCTACATCAAGAGGAAACAAACCTTAGAGATAGAACGTAGAACTAATGTATTGTGTCAAGTTTCAAGAAGCTAGCACAAACCGTGTTTTATATAGTTCGAACTGCATCTGTCAATATAGGAGAAAACAGAGTGAAACCTAAATATTCAAACTGTGACTGCAAACGAATGCTTCAACGTAAAACAACGAAACTTGATCATCCAAGTGGGATTGGTGTACTGATCATTACTTGAAAGTGTCATGAAGATTGGATGAAAAAATATACGTTGAGATTTAAGGAGACTTTAGTGTTTTGGAAGTGTGGAAACTCCTTTCATTATAAGTGTTATTCGCCAGTCCCTGCTTTAGGCTGCATCAAGAGAAAAAAAACCTTACAGATAGAACGTAGAACTAATGTATTGTGTCAAGTTTCAAGAAGCTAGCACAAACCGGGTTTGGTATAGTTCGAACTGCATCTGTCAATATAGGAGAAAACAGAGTGAAACCTAAAAATTCAAACTGTTACTGCAAACGAATGCTTCAACCTAGGAGAACGAAACTTGGGCATCCAAGTTTGATTGGTGTACTGCTCATTACTTGAAAGTATCATGAAGGTCGGAAGCAAAAATTTATGTTGAGATTTCAGGAGACTGTAGTGTTTTGGCAGCCTAACAACGCCTTTCATTGAATGTGTCATTCACCAGTATCTACTTAAGGCTACATCAAGAGGAAACAAACCTTAGAAATAGAACGTAGAACTACTGTATTGTGTCAAGTTTCAAGAAGCTAGCACAAACCGTGTTTGATATAGTTCGAACTGCATCTGTCAATATAGGAGAAAACAGAGTGAAACCTAAAAATTCAAACTGTTACTGCAAACGAATGGTTCAACCTAGGAGAACGAAACTTGGGTATCCAAGTTTGATTGGTGTACTGCTCATTACTTGAAAGTATCATGAAGGTCGGAAGCAAAAATTTATGTTGAGATTTCAGGACACTGTAGTGTTTTGGCAGCCTAACAACGCCTTTCATTGAATGTGTCATTCACCAGTATCTGCTTAAGGCTACATCAAGAGGAAACAAACCTTAGAAATAGAACGTAGAACTACTGTATTGTGTCAAGTTTCAAGAAGCCTGCACAAACCATGTTTGATTTAGAGTTCTAACTGCATCTGTCAATATAGGAGAAAACAGAGTGAAACCTAAATATTCAAACTGTGACTGCAAACGAATGCTTCAACGTAAAAGAACAAAACTTGAGCATCCAAGTGGGATTGGTGTACTGATGATTACTTGAAAGTATCATGAAGATTGGATGAAAAAATATATGATGAGATTTCAGGAGACTCTAGTGTTTTGGAAGTTTGGCAACTCCTTTCATTATAAGTGTTATTCGCCAGTCCCTGCTTTAGGCTACATCAAGAGGAAACAAACCTTAGAGATAGAACGTACAACTAATGTATTGTGTCAAGTTTCAAGAAGCTAGCACAAACCGTGTTTGATATAGTTCGAACTGCATCTGTCAATATAGGAGAAAACAGAGTGAAACCTAAAAATTCAAACTGTTACTGCAAACGAATGCTTCAACCTAGGAGAACGAAACTTGGGCATCCAAGTTTGATTGGTGTACTGCTCATTACTTGAAAGTATCATGAAGGTCGGAAGCAAAAATTTATGTTGAGATTTCAGGAGACTGTAGTGTTTTGGCAGCCTAACAACGCCTTTCATTGAATGTGTCATTCACCAGTATCTACTTAAGGCTACATCAAGAGGAAACAAACCTTAGAAATAGAACGTAGAACTACTGTATTGTGTCAAGTTTCAAGAAGCTAGCACAAACCGTGTTTGATATAGTTCGAACTGCATCTGTCAATATAGGAGAAAACCGAGTGAAACCTAAAAATTCAAACTGTTACTGCAAACGAATGCTTCAACCTAGGAGAACGAAACTTGGGCATCCAAGTTTGATTGGTGTACTGCTCATTACTTGAAAGTATCATGAAGGTCGGAAGCAAAAATTTATGTTGAGATTTCAGGAGACTGTAGTGTTTTGGCAGCCTAACAACGCCTTTCATTGAATGTGTCATTCACCAGTATCTGCTTAAGGCTACATCAAGAGGAAACAAACCTTAGAAATAGAACGTAGAACTACTGTATTGTGTCAAGTTTCAAGAAGCTAGCACAAACCGTGTTTGATTTAGTGTTCTAACTGCATCTGTCAATATAGGAGAAAACAGAGTGAAACCTAAAAATTCAAACTGATACTGCAAACGAATGCTTCAACGTAAAAGAACGAAACTTGAGCATCCAAGTGGGATTGGTGTACTGATCATTACTTGAAAGTATCATGAAGATTGGATGAAAAAATATATGTTGAGATTTCAGGAGACTCTAGTGTTTTGGAAGTTTGGCAACTCCTTTCATTATAAGTGTTATTCGCCAGTCCTTGCTTTAGGCTACATCAAGAGGAAACAAACCTTAGAGATAGAACGTAGAACTAATGTATTGTGTCAAGTTTCAAGAAGCTAGCACAAACCGTGTTTGATATAGTTCGAACTGCATCTGTCAATATAGGAGAAAACAGAGTGAAACCTAAAAATTCAAACTGTTACTGCAAACGAATGCTTCAACCTAGGAGAACGAAACTTGGGCATCCAAGTTTGATTGGTGTACTGCTCATTACTTGAAAGTATCATGAAGGTCGGAAGCAAAAATTTATTTTGAGATTTCAGGAGACTGTAGTGTTTTGGCAGCCTAACAACGCCTTTCATTGAATGTGTCATTCACCAGTATCTACTTAAGGCTACATCAAGAGGAAACAAACCTTAGAAATAGAACGTAGAACTACTGTATTGTGTCAAGTTTCAAGAAGCTAGCACAAACCGTGTTTGATATAGTTCGAACTGCATCTGTCAATATAGGAGAAAACAGAGTGAAACCTAAAAATTCAAACTGTTACTGCAAACGAATGCTTCAACCTAGGAGAACGAAACGTGGGCATCCAAGTTTGATTGGTGTACTGCTCATTACTTGAAAGTATCATGAAGGTCGGAAGCAAAAATTTATGTTGAGATTTCAGGAGAATCTAGTGTTTTGGCAGCCTAACAACGCCTTTCATTGAATGTGTCATTCACCAGTATCTGCTTAAGGCTACATCAAGAGGAAACAAACCTTAGAAATAGAACGTAGAACTACTGTATTGTGTCAAGTTTCAAGAAGCCTGCACAAACCATGTTTGATTTAGAGTTCTAACTGCATCTGTCAATATAGGAGAAAACAGAGTGAAACCTAAAAATTCAAACAGTTACTGCAAACGAATGCTTCAACGTAAAAGAACGAAACTTGAGCATCCAAGTGGGATTGGTGTACTGATCATTACTTGAAAGTATCATGAAGATTGGATGAAAAAATATATGTTGAGATTTCAGGAGACTCTAGTGTTTTGGAAGTTTGGCAACTCCTTTCATTTTAAGTGTTATTCGCCAGTCCCTGCTTTAGGCTACATCAAGAGGAAACAAACCTTAGAGATAGAACGTAGAACTAATGTATTGTGTCAAGTTTCAAGAAGCTAGCACAAACCGTGTTTGATATAGTTCGAACTGCATCTGTCAATATAGGAGAAAACAGAGTGAAACCTAAAAATTCAAACTGTTACTGCAAACGAATGCTTCAACCTAGGAGAACGAAACTTGGGCATCCAAGTTTGATTGGTGTACTGCTCATTACTTGAAAGTATCATGAAGGTTGGAAGCAAAAATTTATGTTGAGATTTCAGGAGAGTCTAGTGTTTTGGCAGCCTAACAACGCCTTTCATTGAATGTGTCATTCACCAGTATCTGCTTAAGGCTACATCAAGAGGAAACAAACCTTAGAGATAGAACGTAGAACTACTGTATTGTGTCAAGTTTCAAGAAGCTAGCACAAACCGTGTTTGATTTAGAGTTCTAACTGCATCTGTCAATATAGGAGAAAACAGAGTGAAACCTAAAAATTCAAACTGTTACTGCAAACGAATGCTTCAACGTAAAAGAACGAAACTTGAGCATCCAAGTGGGATTGGTGTACTGATCATTACTTGAAAGTATCATGAAGATTGGATGAAAAAATATATGTTGAGATTTCAGGAGACTCTAGTGTTTTGGAAGTTTGGCAACTCCTTTCATTATAAGTGTTATTCGCCAGTCCTTGCTTTAGGCTACATCAAGAGGAAACAAACCTTAGAGATAGAACGTAGAACTAATGTATTGTGTCAAGTTTCAAGAAGCTAGCACAAACCGTGTTTTATATAGTTCGAACTGCATCTGTCAATATAGGAGAAAACAGAGTGAAACCTAAATATTCAAACTGTGACTGCAAACGAATGCTTCAACGTAAAACAACGAAACTTGATCATCCAAGTGGGATTGGTGTACTGATCATTACTTGAAAGTGTCATGAAGATTGGATGAAAAAATATACGTTGAGATTTAAGGAGACTTTAGTGTTTTGGAAGTGTGGAAACTCCTTTCATTATAAGTGTTATTCGCCAGTCCCTGCTTTAGGCTGCATCAAGAGAAAAAAAACCTTACAGATAGAACGTAGAACTAATGTATTGTGTCAAGTTTCAAGAAGCTAGCACAAACCGGGTTTGGTATAGTTCGAACTGCATCTGTCAATATAGGAGAAAACAGAGTGAAACCTAAAAATTCAAACTGTTACTGCAAACGAATGCTTCAACCTAGGAGAACGAAACTTGGGCATCCAAGTTTGATTGGTGTACTGCTCATTACTTGAAAGTATCATGAAGGTCGGAAGCAAAAATTTATGTTGAGATTTCAGGAGACTGTAGTGTTTTGGCAGCCTAACAACGCCTTTCATTGAATGTGTCATTCACCAGTATCTACTTAAGGCTACATCAAGAGGAAACAAACCTTAGAAATAGAACGTAGAACTACTGTATTGTGTCAAGTTTCAAGAAGCTAGCACAAACCGTGTTTGATATAGTTCGAACTGCATCTGTCAATATAGGAGAAAACAGAGTGAAACCTAAAAATTCAAACTGTTACTGCAAACGAATGGTTCAACCTAGGAGAACGAAACTTGGGTATCCAAGTTTGATTGGTGTACTGCTCATTACTTGAAAGTATCATGAAGGTCGGAAGCAAAAATTTATGTTGAGATTTCAGGACACTGTAGTGTTTTGGCAGCCTAACAACGCCTTTCATTGAATGTGTCATTCACCAGTATCTGCTTAAGGCTACATCAAGAGGAAACAAACCTTAGAAATAGAACGTAGAACTACTGTATTGTGTCAAGTTTCAAGAAGCCTGCACAAACCATGTTTGATTTAGAGTTCTAACTGCATCTGTCAATATAGGAGAAAACAGAGTGAAACCTAAATATTCAAACTGTGACTGCAAACGAATGCTTCAACGTAAAAGAACAAAACTTGAGCATCCAAGTGGGATTGGTGTACTGATGATTACTTGAAAGTATCATGAAGATTGGATGAAAAAATATATGATGAGATTTCAGGAGACTCTAGTGTTTTGGAAGTTTGGCAACTCCTTTCATTATAAGTGTTATTCGCCAGTCCCTGCTTTAGGCTACATCAAGAGGAAACAAACCTTAGAGATAGAACGTACAACTAATGTATTGTGTCAAGTTTCAAGAAGCTAGCACAAACCGTGTTTGATATAGTTCGAACTGCATCTGTCAATATAGGAGAAAACAGAGTGAAACCTAAAAATTCAAACTGTTACTGCAAACGAATGCTTCAACCTAGGAGAACGAAACTTGGGCATCCAAGTTTGATTGGTGTACTGCTCATTACTTGAAAGTATCATGAAGGTCGGAAGCAAAAATTTATGTTGAGATTTCAGGAGACTGTAGTGTTTTGGCAGCCTAACAACGCCTTTCATTGAATGTGTCATTCACCAGTATCTACTTAAGGCTACATCAAGAGGAAACAAACCTTAGAAATAGAACGTAGAACTACTGTATTGTGTCAAGTTTCAAGAAGCTAGCACAAACCGTGTTTGATATAGTTCGAACTGCATCTGTCAATATAGGAGAAAACCGAGTGAAACCTAAAAATTCAAACTGTTACTGCAAACGAATGCTTCAACCTAGGAGAACGAAACTTGGGCATCCAAGTTTGATTGGTGTACTGCTCATTACTTGAAAGTATCATGAAGGTCGGAAGCAAAAATTTATGTTGAGATTTCAGGAGACTGTAGTGTTTTGGCAGCCTAACAACGCCTTTCATTGAATGTGTCATTCACCAGTATCTGCTTAAGGCTACATCAAGAGGAAACAAACCTTAGAAATAGAACGTAGAACTACTGTATTGTGTCAAGTTTCAAGAAGCTAGCACAAACCGTGTTTGATTTAGTGTTCTAACTGCATCTGTCAATATAGGAGAAAACAGAGTGAAACCTAAAAATTCAAACTGATACTGCAAACGAATGCTTCAACGTAAAAGAACGAAACTTGAGCATCCAAGTGGGATTGGTGTACTGATCATTACTTGAAAGTATCATGAAGATTGGATGAAAAAATATATGTTGAGATTTCAGGAGACTCTAGTGTTTTGGAAGTTTGGCAACTCCTTTCATTATAAGTGTTATTCGCCAGTCCTTGCTTTAGGCTACATCAAGAGGAAACAAACCTTAGAGATAGAACGTAGAACTAATGTATTGTGTCAAGTTTCAAGAAGCTAGCACAAACCGTGTTTGATATAGTTCGAACTGCATCTGTCAATATAGGAGAAAACAGAGTGAAACCTAAAAATTCAAACTGTTACTGCAAACGAATGCTTCAACCTAGGAGAACGAAACTTGGGCATCCAAGTTTGATTGGTGTACTGCTCATTACTTGAAAGTATCATGAAGGTCGGAAGCAAAAATTTATTTTGAGATTTCAGGAGACTGTAGTGTTTTGGCAGCCTAACAACGCCTTTCATTGAATGTGTCATTCACCAGTATCTACTTAAGGCTACATCAAGAGGAAACAAACCTTAGAAATAGAACGTAGAACTACTGTATTGTGTCAAGTTTCAAGAAGCTAGCACAAACCGTGTTTGATATAGTTCGAACTGCATCTGTCAATATAGGAGAAAACAGAGTGAAACCTAAAAATTCAAACTGTTACTGCAAACGAATGCTTCAACCTAGGAGAACGAAACTTGGGCATCCAAGTTTGATTGGTGTACTGCTCATTACTTGAAAGTATCATGAAGGTCGGAAGCAAAAATTTATGTTGAGATTTCAGGAGACTGTAGTGTTTTGGCAGCCTAACAACGCCTTTCATTGAATGTGTCATTCACCAGTATCTACTTAAGGCTACATCAAGAGGAAACAAACCTTAGAAATAGAACGTAGAACTACTGTATTGTGTCAAGTTTCAAGAAGCTAGCACAAACCGTGTTTGATATAGTTCGAACTGCATTTGTCAATATAGGAGAAAACAGAGTGAAACCTAAAAATTCAAACTGTTACTGCAAACGAATGCTTCAACCTAGGAGAACGAAACTTGGGCATCCAAGTTTGATTGGTGTACTGCTCATTACTTGAAAGTATCATGAAGGTCGGAAGGAAAAATTTATGTTGAGATTTCAGGAGACTGTAGTGTTTTGGCAGCCTAACAACGCCTTTCATTGAATGTGTCATTCACCAGTATCTGCTTAAGGCTACATCAAGAGGAAACAAACCTTAGAGATAGAACGTAGAACTACTGTATTGTTTCAAGTTTCAAGAAGCTAGCACAAATCGTGTTTGATTTAGAGTTCTAACTGCATCTGTCAATATAGGAGAAAACAGAGTGAAACCTAAAAATTCAAACAGTTACTGCAAACGAATGCTTCAACGTAAAAGAACGAAACTTGAGCATCCAAGTGGGATTGGTGTACTGATCATTACTTGAATGTATCATGAAGATTGGATGAAAAAATATATGTTGAGATTTCAGGAGACTCTAGTGTTTTGGAAGTTTGGCAACTCCTTTCATTATAAGTGTTATTCGCCAGTCCCTGCTTTAGGCTACATCAAGAGGAAACAAACCTTAGAGATAGAACATAGAACTAATGTTTTGTGTCAAGTTTCAAGAAGCTAGCACAAACCGTGTTTGATATACTTCGAACTGCATCTGTCAATATAGGAGAAAACAGACTGAAACCTAAAAATTCAAACTGTTACTGCAAACGAATGCTTCAACCTAGGAGAACGAAACTTGGGCATCCAAGTTTGATTGGTGTACTGCTCATTACTTGAAAGTATCATGAAGGTTGGAAGCAAAAATTTATGTTGAGATTTCAGGAGAGTCTAGTGTTTTGGCAGCCTAACAATGCCTTTCATTGAATGTGTCATTCACCAGTATCTGCTTAAGGCTACATCAAGAGGAAACAAACCTTAGAGATAGAACGTAGAACTACTGTATTGTTTCAAGTTTCAAGAAGCTAGCACAAATCGTGTTTGATTTAGAGTTCTAACTGCATCTGTCAATATAGGAGAAAACAGAGTGAAACCTAAAAATTATAACTGTGACTGCAAACGAATGGTTCAACGTAAAAGAACGAAACTTGAGCATCCAAGTGGGATTGGTGTACTGATCATTACTTGAAAGTATCATGAAGATTGGATGAAAAAATATATGTTGAGATTTCAGGAGACTCTAGTGTTTTGGAAGATTGGCAACTCCTTTCATTATAAGTGTTATTCTCCAGTCCTTGCTTTAGGCTACATCAAGAGGAAACAAACCTTAGAGATAGAACGTAGAACTAATGTATTGTGTCAAGTTTCAAGAAGCTAGCACAAACTGTGTTTGATATAGTTCGAACTGCATCTGTGAATATAGGAGAAAACAGAGTGAAACCTAAAAATTCAAACTGTTACTGCAAACGAATGCTTCAACCTAGGAGAACGAAACTTGGGCATCCAAGTTTGATTGGTGTACTGCTCATTACTTGAAAGTATCATGAAGGTCGAAAGCAAAAATTTATGTTGAGATTTCAGGAGACTGTAGTGTTTTGGCAGCCTAACAACGCCTTTCATTGAATGTGTCATTCACCAGTATCTGCTTAAGGCTACATCAAGAGGAAACAAACCTTAGAAATAGAACGTAGAACTACTGTATTGTGTCAAGTTTCAAGAAGCCTGCACAAACCATGTTTGATTTAGAGTTCTAACTGCATCTGTCAATATAGGAGAAAACAGAGTGAAACCTAAAAATTCAAACAGTTACTGCAAACGAATGCTTCAACGTAAAAGAACGAAACTTGAGCATCCAAGTGGGATTGGTGTACTGATCATTACTTGCAAGTATCATGAAGATTGGATGAAAAAATATATGTTGAGATTTCAGGAGACTCTAGTGTTTTGGAAGTTTGGCAACTCCTTTCATTATAAGTGTTATTCGCCAGTCCCTGCTTTAGGCTACATCAAGAGGAAACAAACCTTAGAGATAGAACATAGAACTAATGTATTGTGTCAAGTTTCAAGAAGCTAGCACAAACCGTGTTTGATATAGTTCGAACTGCATCTGTCAATATAGGAGAAAACAGAGTGAAACCTAAATATTCAAACTGTGACTGCAAACGAATGCTTCAACGTAAAAGAACGAAACTTGATCATCCAAGTGGGATTGGTGTACTGATCATTACTTGAAAGTGTCATGAAGATTGGATGAAAAAATATATGTTGAGATTTAAGGAGACTTTAGTGTTTTGGAAGTTTGGAAACTCCTTTCATTATAAGTGTTATTCGCCAGTCCCTGCTTTAGGCTGCATCAAGAGGAAAAAAACCTTACAGATAGAACGTAGAACTAATGTATTGTGTCAAGTTTCAAGAAGCTAGCACAAACCGTGTTTGGTATAGTTCGAACTGCATCTGTCAATATAGGAGAAAACAGAGTGAAACCTAAAAATTCAAACTGTTACTGCAAACGAATGCTTCAAACTAGGAGAACGAAACTTGGGCATCCAAGTTTGATTGGTGTACTGCTCATTACTTGAAAGTATCATGAAGGTCGGAAGCAAAAATTTATGTTGAGATTTCAGGAGACTGTAGTGTTTTGGCAGCCTAACAACGCCTTTCATTGAATGTGTCATTCACCAGTATCTACTTAAGGCTACATCAAGAGGAAACAAACCTTAGAAATAGAACGTAGAACTACTGTATTGTGTCAAGTTTCAAGAAGCTAGCACAAACCATGTTTTATTTAGAGTTCTAACTGCATCTGTCAATATAGGAGAAAACAGAGTGAAACCTAAAACTTCAAAATGTTACTGCAAACGAATGCTTCAACGTAAAAGAACGAAACTTGAGCATCCAAGTGGGATTGGTGTACTGATCATTACTTGAAAGTATCATGAAGATTGGATGAAAAAATATATGTTGAGATTTCAGGAGACTCTAGTGTTTTGGAAGTTTGGCAAATCCTTTCATTATAAGTGTTATTCGCCAGTCCCTGCTTTAGGCTACATCAAGAGGAAACAAACCTTAGAGATAGAACGTAGAACTAATGTATTGTGTCAAGTTTCAAGAAGCTAGCACAAACCGTGTTTGATATAGTTCAAACTGCATATGTCAATATAGGAGAAAACAGAGTGAAACCTAAAAATTCAAACTGTTACTGCAAACGAATGCTTCAACCTAGGAGAACGAAACTTGGGCATCCAAGTTTGATTGGTGTACTGCTCATTACTTGAAAGTATCATGAAGGTCGGAAGCAAAAATTTATGTTGAGATTTCAGGAGACTCTAGTGTTTTGGCAGCCTAACAACGCCTTTCATTGAATGTGTCATTCACCAGTATCTGCTTAAGGCTACATCAAGAGGAAACAAACCTTAGAGATAGAACGTAGAACTACTGTATTGTGTCAAGTTTCAAGAAGCTAGCACATACCGTGTTTGATTTAGAGTTCTAACTGCATCTGTCAATATAGGAGAAAACAGAGTGAAACCTAAAACTTCAAACTGTTACTGCAAACGAATGCTTCAACGTAAAAGAACGAAACTTGAGCATCCAAGTGGGATTGGTGTACTGATCATTACTTGAAAGTATCATGAATATTGGATGAAAAAATATATGTTGAGATTTCTGGAGACTTTAGTGTTTTGGAAGTTTGGCAAATCCTTTCATTATAAGTGTTATTCGCCAGTCCCTGCTTTAGGCTGCATCAAGAGGAAACAATCCTTAGAGATAGAACGTAGAACTAATGTATTGTGTCAAGTTCCAAGAAGCTAGCACAAACCGTGTTTGATATAGTTCGAACTGCATCTGTCAATATAGGAGAAAACAGAGTGAAACCTAAAAATTCAAACTGTTACTGCAAACGAATGCTTCAACCTAGGAGAACGAAACTTGGGCATCCAAGTTTGATTGGTGTACTGCTCATTACTTGAAAGTATCATGAAGGTCGGAAGCAAAAATTTATGTTGAGATTTCAGGAGACTCTAGTGTTTTGGCCGCCTAACAACGCCTTTCATTGAATGTGTCATTCACCAGTATCTGCTTAAGGCTACATCAAGAGGAAAAAAACCTTAGAGATAGAACGTAGAACTACTGAATTGTGTCAAGTTTCAAGAAGCTAGCACATACCGTGTTTGATTTAGAGTTCTAACTGCATCTGTCAATATAGGAGAAAACAGAGTGAAACCTAAAAATTCAAACTGTTACTGCAAACGATGCTTCAAGGTAAAAGAACGAAACTTGAGCATCCAAGTGGGATTGGTGTACTGATCATTACTTGCTAGTATCATGAAGATTGGATGAAAAAATATATGTTGAGATTTCAGGAGACTCTAGTGTTTTGGAAGTTTGGCAACTCCTTTCATTATAAGTGTTATTCGCCAGTCCCTGCTTTAGGCTACATCAAGAGGAAACAAACCTTAGAGATAGAACATAGAACTAATGTATTGTGTCAAGTTTCAAGAAGCTAGCACAAACCGTGTTTGATATAGTTCGAACTGCATCTGTCAATATAGGAGAAAACAGAGTGAAACCTAAATATTCAAACTGTGACTGCAAACGAATGCTTCAACGTAAAAGAACGAAACTTGATCATCCAAGTGGGATTGGTGTACTGATCATTACTTGAAAGTGTCATGAAGATTGGATGAAAAAATATATGTTGAGATTTAAGGAGACTTTAGTGTTTTGGAAGTTTGGAAACTCCTTTCATTATAAGTGTTATTCGCCAGTCCCTGCTTTAGGCTGCATCAAGAGGAAAAAACCTTACAGATAGAACGTAGAACTAATGTATTGTGTCAAGTTTCAAGAAGCTAGCACAAACCGTGTTTGGTATAGTTCGAACTGCATCTGTCAATATAGGAGAAAACAGAGTGAAACCTAAAAATTCAAACTGTTACTGCAAACGAATGCTTCAAACTAGGAGAACGAAACTTGGGCATCCAAGTTTGATTGGTGTACTGCTCATTACTTGAAAGTATCATGAAGGTCGGAAGCAAAAATTTATGTTGAGATTTCAGGAGACTGTAGTGTTTTGGCAGCCTAACAACGCCTTTCATTGAATGTGTCATTCACCAGTATCTACTTAAGGCTACATCAAGAGGAAACAAACCTTAGAAATAGAACGTAGAACTACTGTATTGTGTCAAGTTTCAAGAAGCTAGCACAAACCATGTTTGATTTAGAGTTCTAACTGCATCTGTCAATATAGGAGAAAACAGAGTGAAACCTAAAACTTCAAAATGTTACTGCAAACGAATGCTTCAACGTAAAAGAACGAAACTTGAGCATCCAAGTGGGATTGGTGTACTGATCATTACTTGAAAGTATCATGAAGATTGGATGAAAAAATATATGTTGAGATTTCAGGAGACTCTAGTGTTTTGGAAGTTTGGCAAATCCTTTTATTATAAGTGTTATTCGCCAGTCCCTGCTTTAGGCTACATCAAGAGGAAACAAACCTTAGAGATAGAACGTAGAACTAATGTATTCTGTCAAGTTTCAAGAAGCTAGCACAAACCGTGTTTGATATAGTTCGAACTGCATCTGTCAATACAGGAGAAAACAGAGTGAAACCTAAAAATTCAAACTGTTACTGAAAACGAATGCTTCAACCTAGGAGAACGAAACTTGGGTATCCAAGTTTGATTGGTGTACTGCTCATTACTTGAAAGTATCATGAAGGTCGGAAGCAAAAATTTATGTTGAGATTTCAGGAGACTCTAGTGTTTTGGCCGCCTAACAACGCCTTTCATTGAATGTGTCATTCACCAGTATCTGCTTAAGGCTACATCAAGAGGAAACAAACCTTAGAGAAAGAACGTAGAACTACTGTATTGTGTCAAGTTTCAAGAAGCTAGCACAAACCGTGTTTGATTTGGAGTTCTAAGTGCATCTGTCAATATAGGAGAAAACAGAGTGAAACCTAAAAATTCAAACTGTTACTGCAAACGAATGCTTCAATGTAAAAGAACGAAACTTGAGCATCCAAGTGGGATTGGTGTACTGATCATTACTTGAAAGTATCATGAAGATTGGATGAAAAAATATATGTTGAGATTTCAGGAGACTCTAGTGTTTTGGAAGTTTGGCAACTCCTTTCATTATAAGTGTTATTCGCCAGTCCCTGCTTTAGGCTACATCAAGAGGAAACAAACCTTAGAGATAGAACATAGAACGAATGTATTGTGTCAAGTTTCAAGAAGCTAGCACAAACCGTGTTTGATATACTTCGAACTGCATCTGTCAATATAGGAGAAAACAGAGTGAAACCTAAAACTTCAAACTGTTACTGCAAACGAATGCTTCAATGTAAAAGAACGAAACTTGAGCATCCAAGTGGGATTGGTGTACTGATCATTACTTGAAAGTATCATGAAGATTGGATGAAAAAATATATGTTGAGATTTCAGGAGACTCTAGTGTTTTGGAAGTTTGGCAACTCTTTTCATTATAAGTGTTATTCGCCAGTCCCTGCTTTAGGCTACATCAAGAGGAAACAAACCTTAGA
The DNA here is from genome assembly GCF_048772815.1 of Callospermophilus lateralis. NCBI lineage: Eukaryota > Metazoa > Chordata > Mammalia > Rodentia > Sciuridae > Callospermophilus > Callospermophilus lateralis. The sequence goes on along the minus strand of NW_027514852.1, from coordinate 58,881 downwards.
GATAGAACGTAGAACTAATGTATTCTGTCAAGTTTCAAGAAGCTAGCACAAACCGTGTTTGATTTAGAGTTCGAACACATCTGTCAATATAGGAGAAAACAGAGTGAAACCTAAAAATTCATACTGTTACTGCAAACGAATGCTTCAACCTAGGAGAACGAAACTTGGGCATCCAAGTTTGATTGGTGTACTGCTCATTACTTGAAAGTATCATGAAGGTCGGAAGCAAAAATTTATGTTGAGATTTCAGGAGACTCTAGTGTTTTGGCCGCCTAACAACGCCGTTCATTGAATGTGTCATTCACCAGTATCTGCTTAAGGCTACATCAAGAGGAAACAAACCTTAGAGATAGAACGTAGAACTACTGTATTGTGTCAAGTTTCAAGAAGCTAGCACAATCCGTATTTGATTTAGAGTTTTAACTGCATCTGTCCATATAGGAGAAAACAGAGTGAAACCTAAAATTTCAAACTGTTACTGCAAACGAATGCTTCAACGTAAAAGAACGAAACTTGAGCATCCAAGTGGGATTGGTGTACTGATCATTACTTGAAAGTATCATGAAGATTGGATGAAAAAATATATGTTGAGATTTCAGGAGACTCTAGTGTTTTGGAAGTTTGGCAACTCATTTCATTATAAGTGTTATTCGCCAGTCCCTGCTTTAGGCTACATCAAGAGGAAAAAAACCTTAGAGATAGAACGTAGAACTAGTGTATTTTGTCAAGTTTCAAGAAGCTAGCACAAACCGTGTTTCATATAGTTCGAACTGCATCTGTCAATATAGGAGAAAACAGAGTGAAACCTAAAAATTCAAACTGTTACTGCAAAAGAATGTTTCAACCTAGGAGAATGAAACTTGGGCATCCAAGTTTGATTGGTGTACTGCTCATTACTTGAATGTATCATGAAGGTCGGAAGCAAAAATTTATGTTGAGATTTCAGGAGACTCTACTGTTTTGGCCGCCTAACAACGCCGTTCAATGAATGTGTCATTCACCAGTATCTGCTTAAGGCTACATCAAGAGGAAACAACCTTAGAGATAGAACGTAGAACTACTGTATTGTGTCAAGTTTCAAGAAGCTACAACAAACCGTGTTTGATTTAGAGTTCTAACTGCATCTGTCAATATAGGAGAAAACAGAGTGAAACCTAAAATTTCAAACTCTTACTGCAAACGAATGCTTCAACGTAAAAGAACGAAACTTGAGCATCCAAGTGGGATTGGTGTACTGATCATTACTTGAAAGTATCATGAAGATTGGATGAAAAAATATATGTTGAGATTTCAGGAGACTCTAGTGTTTGGAAGTTTGGCAACCCCTTCAATATGAGTGTTATTCGCCAGTCCCTGCTTTAGGCTACATCAAGAGGAAAAAACCTTAGAGATAGAACGTAGAACTAATGATGTGTCAAGTTTCAAGAAGCTAGCACAAACCGTGTTTGATTTAGAGTTCGAACGCATCTGTCAATATAGTAGAAAACAGAGTGAAACCTAAAAATTCAAACTGTTACTGCAAACGAATGCTTCAAACTAGGAGAACGAAACTTGGGCATCCAAGTTTGATTGGTGTACTGCTCATTACTTGAAAGTATCATGAAGGTCGGAAGCAAAAAATTATGTTGAGATTTCAGGAGACTCTACTGTTTTGGCCTCCTAACAACGCCGTTCAATGAATGTGTCATTCACCAGTATCTGCTTAAGGCTACATCAAGAGGAAACAAACCTTAGAGATAGTACGTCGAACTACTGTATTGTGTCAAGTTTCAAGAAGCTAGCACAAACCGTGTTTCATTTAGAGTTCTAACTGCATCTATCAATATAGGAGAAAACAGAGTGAAACCTAAAACTTCAAACTGTTACTGCAAACGAATGCTTCAATGTAAAAGAACGAAACTTGAGCATCCAAGTGGGATTGGTGTACTGATCATTACTTGAAAGTATTATGAAGATTGGATGAAAAAATATATGTTGAGATTTCAGGAGACTCTAGTGTTTTGGAAGTTTGGCAACTCCTTTCATTATATGTGTTATTCCCCAGTCCCTGCTTTAGGCTACATCAAGAGGAAACAAACCTTAGAGATAGAACGTAGAACTAATGTATTGTGTCAAGTTTCAAGAAGCTAGCACAAACCGTGTTTGATATAGTTCGAACTGCATCTGTCAATATAGGAGAAAACAGAGTGAAACCTAAAAATTCAAACTGTTACTGCAAACGAATGCTTCAACCTAGGAGAAACGAAACGTGGGCATCCAAGTTTGATTGGTGTACTGCTCATTACTTAAAGTATCATGAAGGTCAGAAGCCAAAATTTATGTTGAGATTTCAGGAGACTCTAGTGTTTTGGCCGGCTAACAACGCCGTTCATTGAATGTGTCATTCACCAGTATCTGCTTAAGGCTACATCAAGAGGAAACAAACCTAAGAGATAGAACGTAGAACGACTGTATTGTGTCAAGTTTCAAGAAGCTAGCACAAACCGTGTTTGATTTAGAGTTCTAACTGCATCTGTCAATATAGGAGAAAACAGAGTGAAACCTAAAACTTCAAACTGTTACTGCAAACGAATGCTTCAACGTAAAAGAACGAAACTTGAGCATCCAAGTGGGATTGGTGTACTGATCATTACTTGAAAGTATCATGAAGATTGGATGAAAAAATATATGTTGAGATTTCAGGAGACTCTAGTGTTTTGGAAGTATGGCAACTCCTTTCATTATAAGTGTTATTCGCCAGTCCCTGCTTTAGGCTACATCAAAAGGAAACAAACCTTAGAGACAGAACGTAGAACTAATGTATTGTGTCAATTTCCAAGAAGCTAGCATAAACCGTGTTTGATTTAGAGTTCGAACGCATCTGTCAATATAGGAGAAAACAGAGTGAAACCTAAAAATTCAAACTGTTACTGCAAACGAATGCTTCAACCTAGGAGAACGAAACTTGGGCATCCAAGTTTTGATTGGTGTACTGCTCATTACTTGAAAGTATCATGAAGGTCGGAAGCAAAAATTTATGTTGAGATTTCAGGAGACTCTAGTGTTTTTGCAGCCTAACAACGCCTTTCATTGAATGTGTCATTCACCAGTACCTGCTTAATGCTACATCAAGAGGAAACAAACCTTAGAGATAGAACGTAGAACTAATGTATTGTGTCAAATTTCAAAAAGCTAGCACAAACCGTGTTTGATTTAGACTTCGAACACATCTGTCAATAGAGGAGAAAACAGAGTGAAACCTAAAAATTCAAACTGTTACAGAAAACGAATGCTTCAACCTAGAAGAACAAAACGTGGGCATCAAAGTTTGATTCGTGTACTGATTATTACTTCAAAGTATCATGAAGATTGGATGAAAAAATATATGTTGAGATTTCAGGAGACTCTAGTGTTTTGGAAGTTTCGCAACTCCTTTCATTATAAGTGTTATTCGCCAGTCCCTGCTTTAGGCTACATCAAGAGGAAACAAACCTTAGAGATAGAACGTAGAACTAATGTATTTTGTCAAGTTTCAAGAAGCTAGCACAAACCGTGTTTGATATAGTTCGAACTGCATCTGTCAATATAGGAGAAAACAGAGTGAAACCTAAAAATTCAAACTGTTACTGCAAACGAATGCTTCAAGCCCTTGAGAACGAAACTTGGGCATCCAAGTTTTATTGGTGTACTGCTCATTACTTGAAAGTATCATGAAGGTCGGCAGCAAAAATTTATGTTGAGATTTCAGGAGACTCTAGTGTTTTGGCAGCCTAACAACGCCTTTCATTGAATGTGTCATTCACCACTATCTGCTTAAGGCTACATCAAGAGGAAACAAACCTTAGAGATAGAACGTAGAACTACTGTATTGTGTCAAGTTTCAAGAAGCTAGCACAAACCGTGTTTGATTTAGAGTTCTAACTGCATCTGTCAATATAGGAGAAAACAGAGTGAAACCTAAAAATTCAAACTGTTATTGCCAAGGAATGCTTCAACCTAGGAGGACGAAACTTGGGCATCCAAGTTTGATTGGTGTACTGCTCATTACTTGAAAGTATCATGAAGGTCGGAAGCAAAAATTTATGTTGAGATTTCAGGAGACTCTAGTCTTTTGGCCGCCTAACAACGCCGTTCATTGAATGTGTCATTCACCAGTATCTGCTTAAGGCTACATCAAGAGGAAACAAACCTTAGAGATAGAACGTAGAACTACTGTATTGTGTCAAGTTTCAAGAAGCTAGTACATACCGTGTTTGATTTAGAGTTCTAACTGCATCTGTCAATATAGGAGAAAACAGAGTGAAACCTAAAACTTCAAACTGTTACTGCAAACGAATGCTTCAACGTAAAAGAACGAAACTTGAGCATCCAAGTGGGATTGGTGTACTGATCATTACTTGAAAGTATCATGAAGATTGGATGAAAAAATATATGTTGAGATTTCAGGAGACTCTAGTGTTTTCGAAGTTTGGCAACCCCTTCAATATGAGCGTTATTCGCCAGTCCCTGCTTTAGGCTACATCAAGAGGAAACAAACCTTAGAGATAGAACGTAGAACTAATCTATTGTGTCAAGTTTCAAGAAGCTAGCACAAACCGTGTTTGATTTAGAGTTTGAACGCATCTGTCAATATAGTAGAAAACAGAGTGAAACCTAAAAATTCAAACTGTTACTGCAAACGAATGCTTCAACCTAGGAGAACGAAACTTGGGCATCCAAGTTTGATTGGTGTACTGCTCATTACTTGAAAGTATCATGAAGGTCGGAAGCAAAAATTTATGTTGAGATTTCAGGAGACTCTAGTGTTTTGGCCGCCTAAAAATGCCGTTCATTGAATGTGTCATTCACCAGTATCTGCTTAAGGCTACATCAAGAGGAAACAATCCTTAGAGATAGAACGTAGATCTACTGTATTGTGTCAAGTTTCAAGAAGCTAGCACAAACCGTGTTTGATTTAGAGTTCTAACTGCATCTGTCAATATAGGAGAAAACAGAGTGAAACCTAAAACATCAAACTGTTATTTCAAACGAATGCTTCAACGTAAAAGAACGAAACTTGAGCATCCAAGTGGGATTGGTGTACTGATCATTACTTGAAAGTATCATGAAGATTGGATGAAAAAATATATGTTGAGATTTCAGGAGACTCTAGTGTTTAGGAAGTTTGGCAACTGCTTTCATTATAAGTGTTATTCGCCAGTCCCTGCTTTAGGCTACATCAAGAGGAAACAAACCTTAGAGATAGAACGTAGAACTAATGTATTTTGTCAAGTTTCAAGAAGCTAGCACAAACCGTGTTTGATATAGTTCGAACTGCATCTGTCAATGTAGGGGAAAACAGAGTGAAACCTAAAAATTCAAACTGTTACTGCAAACGAATGCTTCAACCTAGGAGAACGAAACTTGGGCATCCAAGTTTTATTGGTGTACTGCTCATTACTTGAAAGTATCATGAAGGTCGGAAGCAAAAATTTATGTTGAGATTTCAGGAGACTCTAGTGTTTTGGCAGCCTAACAACGCCTTTCATTGAATGTGTCATTCACCAGTACCTGCTTAAGGCTACATCAAGAGGAAACAAACCTTAGAGATAGAACGTAGAACTAATGTATTGTGTCAAATTTCAAGAAGCTACCACAAACCGTGTTTGACTTAGAGTTCGAACACATCTGTCAATATAGGAGAAAACAGAGTGAAACCTAAAAATTTAAACTGTTACTGCAAACGAATGCTTCAACCTAGAAGAACGAAACGTGGGCATCAAAGTTTGATTCGTGTACTGCTCATTACTTCAAAGTATCATGAAGATTGGATGAAAAAATATATGTTGAGATTTCAGGAGACTCTAATGTTTTGGAAGTTTGGCAACTCCTTTCATTATAAGTGTTATTCGCCAGTCCCTGCTTTAGGCTACATCAAGAGGAAACAAACCTTAGAGATAGAACGTAGAACTAATGTATTTTGTCAAATTTCAAGAAGCTAGCACAAACCGTGTTTGATATAGTTCGAACTGCATCTGTCAATATAGGAGAAAACAGAGTGAAACCTAAAAATTCAAACTGTTACTGCAAACGAATGCTTCAAGCCCTTGAGAACGAAACTTGGGCATCCAAGTTTTATTGGTGTACTGCTCATTACTTGAAAGTATCATGAAGGTCGGCAGCAAAAATTTATGTTGAGATTTCAGGAGACTCTAGTGTTTTGGCAGCCTAACAACGCCTTTCATTGAATGTGTCATTCACCACTATCTGCTTAAGGCTACATCAAGAGGAAACAAACCTTAGAGATAGAACGTAGAACTACTGTATTGTGTCAAGTTTCAAGAAGCTAGCACAAACCGTGTTTGATTTAGAGTTCTAACTGCATCTGTCAATATAGGAGAAAACAGAGTGAAACCTAAAAATTCAAACTGTTACTGCCAAGGAATGCTTCAACCTAGGAGAACGAAACTTGGGCATCCAAGTTTGATTGGTGTACTGCTCATTACTTGAAAGTATCATGAAGGTCGGAAGCAAAAATTTATGTTGAGATTTCAGGAGACTCTAGTGTTTTGGCCGCCTAACAACGCCGTTCATTGAATGTGTCATTCACCAGTATCTGCTTAAGGCTACATCAAGAGGAAACAAACCTTAGAGATAGAACGTAGAACTACTGTATTGTGTCAAGTTTCAAGAAGCTAGTACATACCGTGTTTGATTTAGAGTTCTAACTGCATCTGTCAATATAGGAGAAAACAGAGTGAAACCTAAAACTTCAAACTGTTACTGCAAACGAATGCTTCAACGTAAAAGAACGAAACTTGAGCATCCAAGTGGGATTGGTGTACTGATCATTACTTGAAAGTATCATGAAGATTGGATGAAAAAATATATGTTGAGATTTCAGGAGACTCTAGTGTTTTCGAAGTTTGGCAACCCCTTCAATATGAGCGTTATTCGCCAGTCCCTGCTTTAGGCTACATCAAGAGGAAACAAACCTTAGAGATAGAACGTAGAACTAATCTATTGTGTCAAGTTTCAAGAAGCTAGCACAAACCGTGTTTGATTTAGAGTTCGAACGCATCTGTCAATATAGTAGAAAACAGAGTGAAACCTAAAAATTCAAACTGTTACTGCAAACGAATGCTTCAACCTAGGAGAACGAAACTTGGGCATCCAAGTTTGATTGGTGTACTGCTCATTACTTGAAAGTATCATGAAGGTCGGAAGCAAAAATTTATGTTGAGATTTCAGGAGACTCTAGTGTTTTGGCCGCCTAACAATGCCGTTCATTGAATGGGTCATTCACCAGTATCTGCTTAAGGCTACATCAAGAGGAAACAATCCTTAGAGATAGAACGTAGATCTACTGTATTGTGTCAAGTTTCAAGAAGCTAGCACAAACCGTGTTTGATTTAGAGTTCTAACTGCATCTGTCAATATAGGAGAAAACAGAGTGAAACCTAAAACATCAAACTGTTATTTCAAACGAATGCTTCAACGTAAAAGAACGAAACTTGAGCATCCAAGTGGGATTGGTGTACTGATCATTACTTGAAAGTATCATGAAGATTGGATGAAAAAATATATGTTGAGATTTCAGGAGACTCTAGTGTTTTGGAAGTTTGGCAACTCCTTTCATTATAAGTGTTATTCGCCAGTCCCTGCTTTAGGCTACATCAAGAAGAAACAAACCTAAGAGATAGAACGTAGAACTAATGTATTTTGTCAAGTTTCAAGAAGCTAGCACAAACCGTGTTTGATATAGTTCGAACTGCATCTGTCAATGTAGGGGAAAACAGAGTGAAACCTAAAAATTCAAACTGTTACTGCAAACGAATGCTTCAACCTAGGAGAACGAAACTTGGGCATCCAAGTTTTATTGGTGTACTGCTCATTACTTGAAAGTATCATGAAGGTCGGAAGCAAAAATTTATGTTGAGATTTCAGGAGACTCTAGTGTTTTGGCAGCCTAACAATGCCTTTCATTGAATGTGTCATTCACCAGTACCTGCTTAAGGCTACATCAAGAGGAAACAAACCTTAGAGATAGAACGTAGAACTAATGTATTGTGTCAAATTTCAAGAAGCTACCACAAACCGTGTTTGATTTAGAGTTCGAACACATCTGTCAATGTAGGAGAAAACAGAGTGAAACCTAAAAATTTAAACTGTTACTGCAAACGAATGCTTCAACCTAGAAGAACGAAACGTGGGCATCAAAGTTTGATTCGTGTACTGCTCATTACTTCAAAGTATCATGAAGATTGGATGAAAAAATATATGTTGAGATTTCAGGAGACTCTAATGTTTTGGAAGTTTGGCAACTCCTTTCATTATAAGTGTTATTCGCCAGTCCCTGCTTTAGGCTACATCAAGAGGAAACAAACCTTAGAGATAGAACGTAGAACTAATGTATTGTGTCAAGTTTCAAGAAGCTAGCACAAACCGTGTTTGATATAGTTCGAACTGCATCTGTCAATATAGGAGAAAACAGAGTGAAACCTAAAAATTCAAACTGTTACTGCAAACGAATGCTTCAACCCCTTGAGAACGAAACTTGGGCATCCAAGTTTGTTTGGTGTACTGCTCATTACTTGAAAGTATCATGAAGGTCGGAAGCAAAAATTTATGTTGAGATTTCAGGAGACTCTAGTGTTTTGGCAGCCTAACAACGCCTTTCATTGAATGTGTCATTCACCAGTATCTACTTAAGGCTACATCAAGAGGAAACAAACCTTAGAAATAGAACGTTGAACTACTGTATTGTGTCAAGTTTCAAGAAGCTAGCACAAACCGTGTTTGTTTTAGAGTTCTAACTGCATCTGTCAATATAGGAGAAAACAGAGTGAAACCTAAAACTTCAAACTGTTATTGCAAACGAATGCTTCAACGTAAAAGAACGAAACTTGAGCATCCAAGTGGGATTGGTGTACTGATCATTACTTGAAAGTATCATGAAGATTGGATGAAAAAATATATGTTGAGATTTGAGGAGACTCTAGTGTTTTGGAAGTTTGGCAACCCCTTCAATATGAGTGTTATTCGCCAGTCCCTGCTTTAGGCTACATCAAGAGGAAACAAACCTTAGAGATAGAACGTAGAACTAATGTATTGTGTCAAGTTTCAAGAAGCTAGCACAAACCGTGTTTGATATAGTTCTAACTGCATCTGTCAATATAGGAGAAAACAGAGTGAAACCTAAAACATCAAACTGTTACTGCAAACGAATGCTTCAACGTAAAAGAATGAAACTTGAGCATCCAAGAGGGATTGGTGTACTGCTCATTACTTGAAAGTATCATGAAAATCGGAAGCAAAAATTTATGTTGAGATTTCAGGAGACTCTAGTGTTTTGGCCGCCTAACAACGCCTTTCATTGAATGTGTCATTCACCAGTATTTGCTTAAGGCTACATCAAGAGGAAACAAACCTTAGAGATAGAACGTAGAACTAATGTATTTTGTCAAGTTTCAAGAAGCTAGCACAAACCGTGTTTGATATAGTTCGAACTGCATCTGTCAATATAGGAGAAAACAGAGTGAAACCTAAAAATTCAAACTGTTACTGCAAACGAATGCTTCAAGCCCTTGAGAACGAAACTTGGGCATCCAAGTTTTATTGGTGTACTGCTCATTACTTGAAAGTATCATGAAGGTCGGCAGCAAAAATTTATGTTGAGATTTCAGGAGACTCTAGTGTTTTGGCAGCCTAACAACGCCTTTCATTGAATGTGTCATTCACCACTATCTGCTTAAGGCTACATCAAGAGGAAACAAACCTTAGAGATAGAACGTAGAACTACTGTATTGTGTCAAGTTTCAAGAAGCTAGCACAAACCGTGTTTGATTTAGAGTTCTAACTGCATCTGTCAATATAGGAGAAAACAGAGTGAAACCTAAAAATTCAAACTGTTACTGCCAAGGAATGCTTCAACCTAGGAGAACGAAACTTGGGCATCCAAGTTTGATTGGTGTACTGCTCATTACTTGAAAGTATCATGAAGGTCGGAAGCAAAAATTTATGTTGAGATTTCAGGAGACTCTAGTGTTTTGGCCGCCTAACAACGCCGTTCATTGAATGTGTCATTCACCAGTATCTGCTTAAGGCTACATCAAGAGGAAACAAACCTTAGAGATAGAACGTAGAACTACTGTATTGTGTCAAGTTTCAAGAAGCTAGTATATACCGTGTTTGATTTAGAGTTCTAACTGCATCTGTCAATATAGGAGAAAACAGAGTGAAACCTAAAACTTCAAACTGTTACTGCAAACGAATGCTTCAACGTAAAAGAACGAAACTTGAGCATCCAAGTGGGATTGGTGTACTGATCATTACTTGAAAGTATCATGAAGATTGGATGAAAAAATATATGTTGAGATTTCAGGAGACTCTAGTGTTTTGGAAGTTTGGCAACTCCTTTCCTTATAAGTGTTATTCGCCAGTCCCTGCTTTAGGCTACATCAAGAGGAAACAAACCTTAGAGGTAGAACGTAGAACTAATGTATTGTGTCAAGTTTCAAGAAGCTAGCACAAACCGTGTTTGATATAGTTCGAACTGCATCTGTCAATATACGAGAAAACAGAGTGAAAGCTAAAAATTCAAACTGTTACTGCAAACGATTGCTTCAACCTAGGAGAACGAAACTTGGGCATCCATGTTTGATTGGTGTACTGCTCATTACTTGAAAGTATCATGAAGGTTGGAAGCAAAAATTTATGTTGAGATTTCAGGAGAGTCTAGTGTTTTGGCAGTTTAACAACGCCTTTCATTGAATTTGTCATTCACCAGTATCTGCTTAAGGCTACATCAAGAGGAAACAAACCTTAGAGATAGAACGTAGAACTACTGTATTGTGTCAAGATTCAAGAAGCTAGCACAAACCGTGTTTGATTTAGAGTTCTAACTGCATCTGTCAATATAGGAGAAAACAGAGTGAAACCTAAAACTTCAAACTGTTACTGCAAACGAATGCTTCAACGTAAAAGAACGAAACTTGAGCATCCAAGTGGGATTGGTGTACTGATCATTACTTGAAAGTATCATGAAGATTGGATGAAAAAATATATGTTGAGATTTCAGGAGACTCTAGTGTTTTCGAAGTTTGGCAACCCCTTCAATATGAGCGTTATTCGCCAGTCCCTGCTTTAGGCTACATCAAGAGGAAACAAACCTTAGAGATAGAACGTAGAACTAATCTATTGTGTCAAGTTTCAAGAAGCTAGCACAAACCGTGTTTGATTTAGAGTTTGAACGCATCTGTCAATATAGTAGAAAACAGAGTGAAACCTAAAAATTCAAACTGTTACTGCAAACGAATGCTTCAACCTAGGAGAACGAAACTTGGGCATCCAAGTTTGATTGGTGTACTGCTCATTACTTGAAAGTATCATGAAGGTCGGAAGCAAAAATTTATGTTGAGATTTCAGGAGACTCTAGTGTTTTGGCCGCCTAAAAATGCCGTTCATTGAATGTGTCATTCACCAGTATCTGCTTAAGGCTACATCAAGAGGAAACAATCCTTAGAGATAGAACGTAGATCTACTGTATTGTGTCAAGTTTCAAGAAGCTAGCACAAACCGTGTTTGATTTAGAGTTCTAACTGCATCTGTCAATATAGGAGAAAACAGAGTGAAACCTAAAACATCAAACTGTTATTTCAAACGAATGCTTCAACGTAAAAGAACGAAACTTGAGCATCCAAGTGGGATTGGTGTACTGATCATTACTTGAAAGTATCATGAAGATTGGATGAAAAAATATATGTTGAGATTTCAGGAGACTCTAGTGTTTAGGAAGTTTGGCAACTGCTTTCATTATAAGTGTTATTCGCCAGTCCCTGCTTTAGGCTACATCAAGAGGAAACAAACCTTAGAGATAGAACGTAGAACTAATGTATTTTGTCAAGTTTCAAGAAGCTAGCACAAACCGTGTTTGATATAGTTCGAACTGCATCTGTCAATGTAGGGGAAAACAGAGTGAAACCTAAAAATTCAAACTGTTACTGCAAACGAATGCTTCAACCTAGGAGAACGAAACTTGGGCATCCAAGTTTTATTGGTGTACTGCTCATTACTTGAAAGTATCATGAAGGTCGGAAGCAAAAATTTATGTTGAGATTTCAGGAGACTCTAGTGTTTTGGCAGCCTAACAACGCCTTTCATTGAATGTGTCATTCACCAGTACCTGCTTAAGGCTACATCAAGAGGAAACAAACCTTAGAGATAGAACGTAGAACTAATGTATTGTGTCAAATTTCAAGAAGCTACCACAAACCGTGTTTGACTTAGAGTTCGAACACATCTGTCAATATAGGAGAAAACAGAGTGAAACCTAAAAATTTAAACTGTTACTGCAAACGAATGCTTCAACCTAGAAGAACGAAACGTGGGCATCAAAGTTTGATTCGTGTACTGCTCATTACTTCAAAGTATCATGAAGATTGGATGAAAAAATATATGTTGAGATTTCAGGAGACTCTAATGTTTTGGAAGTTTGGCAACTCCTTTCATTATAAGTGTTATTCGCCAGTCCCTGCTTTAGGCTACATCAAGAGGAAACAAACCTTAGAGATAGAACGTAGAACTAATGTATTTTGTCAAATTTCAAGAAGCTAGCACAAACCGTGTTTGATATAGTTCGAACTGCATCTGTCAATATAGGAGAAAACAGAGTGAAACCTAAAAATTCAAACTGTTACTGCAAACGAATGCTTCAAGCCCTTGAGAACGAAACTTGGGCATCCAAGTTTTATTGGTGTACTGCTCATTACTTGAAAGTATCATGAAGGTCGGCAGCAAAAATTTATGTTGAGATTTCAGGAGACTCTAGTGTTTTGGCAGCCTAACAACGCCTTTCATTGAATGTGTCATTCACCACTATCTGCTTAAGGCTACATCAAGAGGAAACAAACCTTAGAGATAGAACGTAGAACTACTGTATTGTGTCAAGTTTCAAGAAGCTAGCACAAACCGTGTTTGATTTAGAGTTCTAACTGCATCTGTCGATATAGGAGAAAACAGAGTGAAACCTAAAAATTCAAACTGTTACTGCCAAGGAATGCTTCAACCTAGGAGAACGAAACTTGGGCATCCAAGTTTGATTGGTGTACTGCTCATTACTTGAAAGTATCATGAAGGTCGGAAGCAAAAATTTATGTTGAGATTTCAGGAGACTCTAGTGTTTTGGCCGCCTAACAACGCCGTTCATTGAATGTGTCATTCACCAGTATCTGCTTAAGGCTACATCAAGAGGAAACAAACCTTAGAGATAGAACGTAGAACTACTGTATTGTGTCAAGTTTCAAGAAGCTAGTACATACCGTGTTTGATTTAGAGTTCTAACTGCATCTGTCAATATAGGAGAAAACAGAGTGAAACCTAAAACTTCAAACTGTTACTGCAAACGAATGCTTCAACGTAAAAGAACGAAACTTGAGCATCCAAGTGGGATTGGTGTACTGATCATTACTTGAAAGTATCATGAAGATTGGATGAAAAAATATATGTTGAGATTTCAGGAGACTCTAGTGTTTTCGAAGTTTGGCAACCCCTTCAATATGAGCGTTATTCGCCAGTCCCTGCTTTAGGCTACATCAAGAGGAAACAAACCTTAGAGATAGAACGTAGAACTAATCTATTGTGTCAAGTTTCAAGAAGCTAGCACAAACCGTGTTTGATTTAGAGTTCGAACGCATCTGTCAATATAGTAGAAAACAGAGTGAAACCTAAAAATTCAAACTGTTACTGCAAACGAATGCTTCAACCTAGGAGAACGAAACTTGGGCATCCAAGTTTGATTGGTGTACTGCTCATTACTTGAAAGTATCATGAAGGTCGGAAGCAAAAATTTATGTTGAGATTTCAGGAGACTCTAGTGTTTTGGCCGCCTAACAATGCCGTTCATTGAATGGGTCATTCACCAGTATCTGCTTAAGGCTACATCAAGAGGAAACAATCCTTAGAGATAGAACGTAGATCTACTGTATTGTGTCAAGTTTCAAGAAGCTAGCACAAACCGTGTTTGATTTAGAGTTCTAACTGCATCTGTCAATATAGGAGAAAACAGAGTGAAACCTAAAACATCAAACTGTTATTTCAAACGAATGCTTCAACGTAAAAGAACGAAACTTGAGCATCCAAGTGGGATTGGTGTACTGATCATTACTTGAAAGTATCATGAAGATTGGATGAAAAAATATATGTTGAGATTTCAGGAGACTCTAGTGTTTTGGAAGTTTGGCAACTCCTTTCATTATAAGTGTTATTCGCCAGTCCCTGCTTTAGGCTACATCAAGAAGAAACAAACCTAAGAGATAGAACGTAGAACTAATGTATTTTGTCAAGTTTCAAGAAGCTAGCACAAACCGTGTTTGATATAGTTCGAACTGCATCTGTCAATGTAGGGGAAAACAGAGTGAAACCTAAAAATTCAAACTGTTACTGCAAACGAATGCTTCAACCTAGGAGAACGAAACTTGGGCATCCAAGTTTTATTGGTGTACTGCTCATTACTTGAAAGTATCATGAAGGTCGGAAGCAAAAATTTATGTTGAGATTTCAGGAGACTCTAGTGTTTTGGCAGCCTAACAATGCCTTTCATTGAATGTGTCATTCACCAGTACCTGCTTAAGGCTACATCAAGAGGAAACAAACCTTAGAGATAGAACGTAGAACTAATGTATTGTGTCAAATTTCAAGAAGCTACCACAAACCGTGTTTGATTTAGAGTTCGAACACATCTGTCAATGTAGGAGAAAACAGAGTGAAACCTAAAAATTTAAACTGTTACTGCAAACGAATGCTTCAACCTAGAAGAACGAAACGTGGGCATCAAAGTTTGATTCGTGTACTGCTCATTACTTCAAAGTATCATGAAGATTGGATGAAAAAATATATGTTGAGATTTCAGGAGACTCTAATGTTTTGGAAGTTTGGCAACTCCTTTCATTATAAGTGTTATTCGCCAGTCCCTGCTTTAGGCTACATCAAGAGGAAACAAACCTTAGAGATAGAACGTAGAACTAATGTATTGTGTCAAGTTTCAAGAAGCTAGCACAAACCGTGTTTGATATAGTTCGAACTGCATCTGTCAATATAGGAGAAAACAGAGTGAAACCTAAAAATTCAAACTGTTACTGCAAACGAATGCTTCAACCCCTTGAGAACGAAACTTGGGCATCCAAGTTTGTTTGGTGTACTGCTCATTACTTGAAAGTATCATGAAGGTCGGAAGCAAAAATTTATGTTGAGATTTCAGGAGACTCTAGTGTTTTGGCAGCCTAACAACGCCTTTCATTGAATGTGTCATTCACCAGTATCTACTTAAGGCTACATCAAAAGGAAACAAACCTTAGAAATAGAACGTTGAACTACTGTATTGTGTCAAGTTTCAAGAAGCTAGCACAAACCGTGTTTGTTTTAGAGTTCTAACTGCATCTGTCAATATAGGAGAAAACAGAGTGAAACCTAAAACTTCAAACTGTTATTGCAAACGAATGCTTCAACGTAAAAGAACGAAACTTGAGCAACCAAGTGGGATTGGTGTACTGATCATTACTTGAAAGTATCATGAAGATTGGATGAAAAAATATATGTTGAGATTTGAGGAGACTCTAGTGTTTTGGAAGTTTGGCAACCCCTTCAATATGAGTGTTATTCGCCAGTCCCTGCTTTAGGCTACATCAAGAGGAAACAAACCTTAGAGATAGAACGTAGAACTAATGTATTGTGTCAAGTTTCAAGAAGCTAGCACAAACCGTGTTTGATATAGTTCTAACTGCATCTGTCAATATAGGAGAAAACAGAGTGAAACCTAAAACATCAAACTGTTACTGCAAACGAATGCTTCAACGTAAAAGAATGAAACTTGAGCATCCAAGAGGGATTGGTGTACTGCTCATTACTTGAAAGTATCATGAAAATCGGAAGCAAAAATTTATGTTGAGATTTCAGGAGACTCTAGTGTTTTGGCCGCCTAACAACGCCTTTCATTGAATGTGTCATTCACCAGTATTTGCTTAAGGCTACATCAAGAGGAAACAAACCTTAGAGATAGAACGTAGAACTAATGTATTTTGTCAAGTTTCAAGAAGCTAGCACAAACCGTGTTTGATATAGTTCGAACTGCATCTGTCAATATAGGAGAAAACAGAGTGAAACCTAAAAATTCAAACTGTTACTGCAAACGAATGCTTCAAGCCCTTGAGAACGAAACTTGGGCATCCAAGTTTTATTGGTGTACTGCTCATTACTTGAAAGTATCATGAAGGTCGGCAGCAAAAATTTATGTTGAGATTTCAGGAGACTCTAGTGTTTTGGCAGCCTAACAACGCCTTTCATTGAATGTGTCATTCACCACTATCTGCTTAAGGCTACATCAAGAGGAAACAAACCTTAGAGATAGAACGTAGAACTACTGTATTGTGTCAAGTTTCAAGAAGCTAGCACAAACCGTGTTTGATTTAGAGTTCTAACTGCATCTGTCAATATAGGAGAAAACAGAGTGAAACCTAAAAATTCAAACTGTTACTGCCAAGGAATGCTTCAACCTAGGAGAACGAAACTTGGGCATCCAAGTTTGATTGGTGTACTGCTCATTACTTGAAAGTATCATGAAGGTCGGAAGCAAAAATTTATGTTGAGATTTCAGGAGACTCTAGTGTTTTGGCCGCCTAACAACGCCGTTCA
This sequence comes from Callospermophilus lateralis, assembly GCF_048772815.1. Taxonomy (NCBI): domain Eukaryota; kingdom Metazoa; phylum Chordata; class Mammalia; order Rodentia; family Sciuridae; genus Callospermophilus; species Callospermophilus lateralis. The sequence goes on along the minus strand of NW_027514852.1, from coordinate 42,237 downwards.
TTGAATGTGTCATTCACCAGTATCTGCTTAAGGCTACATCAAGAGGAAACAAACCTTAGAGATAGAACGTAGAACTACTGTATTGTGTCAAGTTTCAAGAAGCTAGTATATACCGTGTTTGATTTAGAGTTCTAACTGCATCTGTCAATATAGGAGAAAACAGAGTGAAACCTAAAACTTCAAACTGTTACTGCAAACGAATGCTTCAACGTAAAAGAACGAAACTTGAGCATCCAAGTGGGATTGGTGTACTGATCATTACTTGAAAGTATCATGAAGATTGGATGAAAAAATATATGTTGAGATTTCAGGAGACTCTAGTGTTTTGGAAGTTTGGCAACTCCTTTCCTTATAAGTGTTATTCGCCAGTCCCTGCTTTAGGCTACATCAAGAGGAAACAAACCTTAGAGGTAGAACGTAGAACTAATGTATTGTGTCAAGTTTCAAGAAGCTAGCACAAACCGTGTTTGATATAGTTCGAACTGCATCTGTCAATATACGAGAAAACAGAGTGAAAGCTAAAAATTCAAACTGTTACTGCAAACGATTGCTTCAACCTAGGAGAACGAAACTTGGGCATCCATGTTTGATTGGTGTACTGCTCATTACTTGAAAGTATCATGAAGGTTGGAAGCAAAAATTTATGTTGAGATTTCAGGAGAGTCTAGTGTTTTGGCAGTTTAACAACGCCTTTCATTGAATTTGTCATTCACCAGTATCTGCTTAAGGCTACATCAAGAGGAAACAAACCTTAGAGATAGAACGTAGAACTACTGTATTGTGTCAAGATTCAAGAAGCTAGCACAAACCGTGTTTGATTTAGAGTTCTAACTGCATCTGTCAATATAGGAGAAAACAGAGTGAAACCTAAAAATTCAAACTGTTACTGCAAACGAATGCTTCAACGTAAAAGAACGAAACTTGAGCATCCAAGTGGGATTGGTGTACTGATCATTACTTGAAAGTATCATGAAGATTGGATGAAAAAATATATGTTGAGATTTCAGGAGACTCTAGTGTTTTGGAAGTTTGGCAACTCCTTTCATCATAAGTGTTATTCGCCAGTCCCTGCTTTAGGCTACATCAAGAGGAAACAAACCTTAGAGATAGAACGTAGAACTAATGTATTGTGTCAAGTTTCAAGAAGCTAGCACAAACCGTGTTTGATATAGTTCGAACTGCATCTGTCAATATAGAAGAAAAGAGAGTGAAACCTAAAAATTCAAACTGTTACTGCAAACGAATGCTTCAACCTAGGAGAACGAAACTTGGGCATCCAAGTTTGATTGGTGTACTGCTCATTACTTGAAAGTATCATGAAGGTCGGAAGCAAAAATTTATGTTGAGATTTCAGGAGACTCTAGTGTTTTGGCAGCCTAACAACGCCTTTCATTGAATGTGTCATTCACCAGTATCTGCTTAAGGCTACATCAAGAGGAAACAAACCTTAGAGATAGAACGTAGAACTACTGTATTGTGTCAAGTTTCAAGAAGCTAGCACAAACCGTGTTTGATTTAGAGTTCTAACTGCATCTGTCAATATAGGAGAAAACAGAGTGAAACCTAAAAATTCAAACTGTTACTGCAAACGAATGCTTCAACGTAAAAGAATGAAAATTGAGCATCCAAGTGGGATAAGTGTACTGATCATTACTTGAAAGTATCATGAAGATTGGATGAAAAAATATATGTTGAGATTTCAGGAGACTCTAGTGTTTTGGAAGTTTGGCAACCCCTTCAATATGAGTGTTATTTGCCAGTCCCTGCTTTAGGCTACATCTAGAGGAAACAAACCTTAGAAATAGAACTTAGAACTACTGTATTGTGTCAAGTTTCAAGAAGCTAGCACAAACCGTGTTTGATTTAGAGTTCTAACTGCATCTGTCAATATAGGAGAACAGAGTGAAACCTAAAAATTCAAACTGTTACTGCAAACGAATGCTTCAACGTAAAAGAACGAAACTTGAGCATCCAAGTGGGATTGGTGTACTGATCATTACTTGAATGTATCATGAAGATTGGATGAAAAAATATATGTTGAGATTTCAAGAGACTCTAGTGTTTTGGAAGTTTGGCAACTCCTTTCATTATAAGTGTTATTCGCCAGTCCCTGCTTTAGGCTACATCAAAAGGAAACAAACCTTAGAGATAGAACGTAGAACTAATGTATTGTGTCAAGTTTCAAGAAGCTAGCACATACCGTGTTTGATATAGTTCGAACTGCATCTGTCAACATAGGAAAAAACAGAGTGAAACCTAAAAATTCAAACTGTTACTGCAAACGAATGCTTCAACCTAGGAGAACAAAACTTGGGCATCCAAGTTTGATTGGTGTACTGCTCATTACTTGAAAGTATCATGAAGGTCGGAAGCAAAAATTTATGTTGAGATTTCAGGAGACTCTAGTGTTTTGGCAGCCTAACAACGCCTTTCATTGAATGTGTCATTCACCAGTATCTGCTTAAGGCTACATCAAGATGAAACAAAGCTTAGAGATAGAACGTAGAACTACTGTATTGTGTCAAGTTTCAAGAAGCTAGCACAAACCGTGTTTGATTTAGAGTTCTAACTGCATCTGTCAATATAGGAGAAAACAGAGTGAAACCTAAAAATTCAAACTGTTACTGCAAACGAATGCTTCAACGTAAAAGAACGAAACTTGAGCATCCAAGTGGAATTGGTGTACTGATCATTACTTGAAAGTATCATGAAGATTGGATGAAAAAATATATGTTGAGATTTCAGGAGACTCTAGTGTTTTGCAAGTTTGTCAACTCCTTTCATTATAAGTGTTATTCGCCAGTCCCTGCTTTAGGCTACATCAAGAGGAAACAAACCTTAGAGATAGAACGTAGAACTAATGTATTGTGTCAAGTTTCAAGAAGCTAGCACAAACCGTGTTTGATTTAGAGTTCTAACTGCATCTGTCAATATAGGAGAAAACAGAGTGAAACCTAAAAATTCAAACTGTTACTGCAAACGAATGCTTCAACGTAAAAGAACGAAACTTGAGCATCCAAGTGGAATTGGTGTACTGATCATTACTTGAAAGTATCATGAAGATTGGATGAAAAAATATATGTTGAGATTTCAGGAGACTCTAGTGTTTTGGAAGTTTGGCAACTCCTTTCATTATAAGTGTTATTCGCCAGTCACTGCTTTAGGCTACATCAAGAGGAAACAAACCTTAGAGATTGAACATAGAACTAATGTATTGTGTCAAGTTTCAAGAAGCTAGCACAAACCATGTTTGATATAGTTCTAACTGCATCTGTCAATATAGGAGAAAACAGAGTGAAACCTAAAAATTCTTACTGTTACTGCAAAAGAATGCTTCAACCTAGGAGAACGAAACTTGGGCATCCAAGTTTGATTGGTGTACTGCTCATTACTTGAAAGTATCATGAAGGTTGGAAGCAAAAATTTATGTTGAGATTTCAGGAGAGTCTAGTGTTTTGGCAGTTTAACAACGCCTTTCATTGAATTTGTCATTCACCAGTATCTGCTTAAGGCTACATCAAGAGGAAACAAACCTTAGAGATAGAACGTAGAACTACTGTATTGTGTCAAGATTCAAGAAGCTAGCACAAACCGTGTTTGATTTAGAGTTCTAACTGCATCTGTCAATATAGGAGAAAACAGAGTGAAACCTAAAAATTCAAACTGTTACTGCAAACGAAGGCTTCAACGTAAAAGAACGAAACTTGAGCATCCAAGTGGGATTGGTGTACTGATCATTACTTGAAAGTATCATGAAGATTGGATGAAAAAATATATGTTGAGATTTCAGGAGACTCTAGTGTTTTGGAAGATTGGCAACTCCTTTCATTATAAGTGTTATTCGCCAGTCCCTGCTTTAGGCTACATCAAGAGGAAACAAACGTTAGAGATAGAACGTAGAACTAATGTATTGTGTCAAGTTTCAAGAAGCTAGCACAAACCGTGTTTGATATAGTTCGAACTGCATCTGTCAATATAGAAGAAAAGAGAGTGAAACCTAAAAATTCAAACTGTTACTGCAAACGAATGCTTCAACCTAGGAGAACGAAACTTGGGCATCCAAGTTTGATTGGTGTACTGCTCATTACTTGAAAGTATCATGAAGGTTGGAAGCAAAAATTTATGTTGAGATTTCAGGAGACTCTAGTGTTTTGGCAGCCTAACAACGCCCCTCATTGAATGTGTCATTCACCAGTATCTGCTTAAGGCTACATCAAGATGAAACAAAGCTTAGAGATAGAACGTAGAACTACTGTATTGTGTCAAGTTTCAAGAAGCTAGCACAAACCGTGTTTAATTTAGAGTTCTAACTGCATCTGTCAATATAGGAGAAAACAGAGTGAAACCTAAAAATTCAAACTGTTACTGCAAACGAATGCTTCAACGTAAAAGAACGAAACTTGAGCATCCAAGTGGGATTGGTGTACTGATCATTACTTGAAAGTATCATGAAGATTGGATGAAAAAATATATGTTGAGATTTCAGAAGACTCTAGTGTTTTGGTAGTTTGTCAACTCCTTTCATTATAAGTGTTATTCGCCAGTCCCTGCTTTAGGCTACATCAAGAGGAAACAAACCTTAGAGATAGAACGTAGAACTAATGTATTGTGTCAAGTTTCAAGAAGCTAGCACAAACCGTGTTTGATATAGTTCGAACTGCATCTGTCAATATATGAGAAAACAGAGTGAAACCTAAAAATTCAAACTCTTACTGCAAAAGAATGCTACAACCTATGAGAACGAAACTTGGGCATCCAAGTTTGATTGGTGTACTGCTCATTACTTGAAAGTATCATGAAGGTCGGAAGCAAAAATTTATGTTGAGATTTCAGGAGACTGTAGTGTTTTGGCAGCCTAACAACGCCTTTCATTGAATGTGTCATTCACCAGTATCTGCTAAAGGCTACATCAAGAGGAAACAAACCTTAGAAATAGAACGTAGAACTACTGTATTGTGTCAAGTTTCAAGAAGCTAGCACAAACCATGTTTGATTTAGAGTTCTAACTGCATCTGTCAATATAGGAGAAAACAGAGTGAAACCTAAAACTTCAAAAATTACTGCAAACGAATGCTTCAACGTAAAAGAACAAAACTTGAGCATCCAAGTGGGATTGGTGTACTGATCATTACTTGAAAGTATCATGAAGATTGGATGAAAAAATATATGTTGAGATTTCAAGAGACTCTAGTGTTTTGGAAGTTTGGCAACTCCTTTCATTATAAGTGTTATTCGCCAGTCCCTGCTTTAGGCTACATCAAAAGGAAACAAACCTTAGAGATAGAACGTAGAACTAATGTATTGTGTCAAGTTTCAAGAAGCTAGCACATACCGTGTTAGATATAGTTCGAACTGCATCTGTCAATATAGGAGAAAACAGAGTGAAACCTAAAAATTCAAACTGTTACTGCAAACGAATGCTTCAACCTAGGAGAACGAAACTTGGGCATCCAAGTTTGATTGGTGTACTGCTCATTACTTGAAAGTATCATGAAGGTCGGAAGCAAAAATTTATGTTGAGATTTCAGGAGACTCTTGTGTTTTGGCAGCCTAACAACACCTTTCATTGAATGTGTCATTCACCAGTGTCTGCTTAAGGCTACATCAAGAGGAAAAAACCTTAGAGATAGAACGTAGAACTACTGTATTGTGTCAAGTTTCAAGAAGCTAGCACATACCGTGTTTGATTTAGAGTTCTAACTGCATCTGTCAATATAGGAGAAAACAGTGAAACCTAAAAATTCAATCTGTTACTGCAAACGAATGCTTCAACGTAAAAGAACGAAACTTGAGCATCCAAGTGGTATTGGTGTACTGATCATTACTTCAAAGTATCATGAAGATTGGATGAAAAAATATATGTTGAGATTTCAGGAGACTTTAGTGTTTTGGAAGTTTGGCAAATCCTTTCATTATAAGTGTTATTCGCCAGTCCCTGCTTTAGGCTGCATCAAGAGGAAACAAACCTTAGAGATACAACGTAGAACTAATGTATAGTGTCAAGTTTCAAGAAGCTAGCACAAACCGTGTTTGATATAGTTCAAACTGCATCTGTCAATATACGAGAAAACAGAGTGAGCTAAAAATTCAAATTGTTACTGCAAACGAATGCTTCAACATAGGAGAACGAAACTTGGGCATCCAAGTTTGATTGGTGTACTGATCATTACTTGAAAGTATCATGAAGGTTGGAAGCAAAAATTTATGTTGAGATTTCAGGAGACTCTAGTGTTTTGGCCGCCTAACAACGCCTTTCATTGAATGTGTCATTCACCAGTATCTGCTTAAGGCTACATCAAGAGAAAACAAACCTTAGAGAAAGAACGTAGAACTACTGTATTGTGTCAAGATACAAGAAGCTAGCACAAACCGTGTTTGATTTAGAGTTCTAACTGCATCTGTCAATATAGGAGAAAACAGAGTGAAACCTAAAAATTCAAACTGTTACTGCAAACGAATGCTTCAACGTAAAAGAACGAAACTTGAGCATCCAAGTGGGATTGGTGTACTGATCATTACTTGAAAGTATCATGAAGATTGGATGAAAAAATATATGTTGAGATTTCAGAAGACTCTAGTGTTTTGCAAGTTTGTCAACTCCTTTCATTACGTTATTAGCCAGTCCCTGCTTTAGGCTACATCAAGAGGAAACAAACCTTAGAGATAGAACGTAGAACTAATGTATTGTGTCAAGTTTCAAGAAGCTAGCACAAACCGTGTTTGATTTAGAGTTCTAACTGCATCTGTCAATATAGGAGAAAACAGAGTGAAACCTAAAAATTCAAACTGTTACTGCAAACGAATGCTTCAACGTAAAAGAACGAAACTTGAGCATCCAAGTGGAATTGGTGTACTGATCATTACTTGAAAGTATCATGAAGATTGGATGAAAAAATATATGTTGAGATTTCAGGAGACTCTAGTGTTTTGGAAGTTTGGCAACTCCTTTCATTGTAAGTGTTATTCGCCAGTCCCTGCTTTAGGCTACATCAAGAGGAAACAAACCTTAGAGATAGAACATAGAACTAATGTATTGTGTCAAGTTTCAAGAAGCTAGCACAAACCATGTTTGATATAGTTCGAACTGCATCTGTCAATATAGGAGAAAACAGAGTGAAACCTAAAAATTCTTACTGTTACTGCAAAAGAATGCTTCAACCTAGGAGAACGAAACTTGGGCATCCAAGTTTGATTGGTGTACTGCTCATTACTTGAAAGTATCATGAAGGTTGGAAGCAAAAATTTATGTTGAGATTTCAGGAGATTCTAGTGTTTTGGCAGTTTAACAACGCCTTTCATTGAATGTGTCATCCACCAGTATCTGCTTAAGGCTACATCAAGATGAAACAAAGCTTAGAGATAGAACGTAGAACTACTGTATTGTGTCAAGATTCAAGAAGCTAGCACAAACCGTGTTTGATTTAGAGTTCTAACTGCATCTGTCAATATAGGAGAAAACAGAGTGAAACCTAAAAATTCAAACTGTTACTGCAAACGAATGCTTCAACGTAAAAGAACGAAACTTGAGCATCCAAGTGGGATTGGTGTACTGATCATTACTTGAAAGTATCATGAAGATTGGATGAAAAAATATATGTTGAGATTTCAGGAGACTCTAGTGTTTCGGAAGTTTGGCAACTCCTTTCATTATAAGTGTTATTCGCCAGTCCCTGCTTTAGGCTACATCAAGAGGAAACAAACCTTAGAGATAGAACGTAGAACTAATGTATTGTGTCAAGTTTCAAGAAGCTAGCACAAACCGTGTTTGATATAGTTCGAACTGCATCTGTCAATATAGAAGAAAACAGAGTGAAACCTAAAAATTCAAACTGTTACTGCAAACGAATGCTTCAACCTAGGAGAACGAAACTTGGGCATCCAAGTTTGATTGGTGTACTGCTCATTACTTGAAAGTATCATGAAGGTTGGAAGCAAAAATTTATGTTGAGATTTCAGGAGACTCTAGTGTTTTGGCAGCCTAACAACGCCTTTCATTGAATGTGTCATTCACCAGTATCTGCTTAAGGCTACATCAAGATGAAACAAAGCTTAGAGATAGAACGTAGAACTACTGTATTGTGTCAAGTTTCAAGAAGCTAGCACAAACCGTGTTTAATTTAGAGTTCTAACTGCATCTGTCAATATAGGAGAAAACAGAGTGAAACCTAAAAATTCAAACTGTTACTGCAAACGAATGCTTCAACGTAAAAGAACGAAACTTGAGCATCCAAGTGGGATTGGTGTACTGATCATTACTTGAAAGTATCATGAAGATTGGATGAAAAAATATATGTTGAGATTTCAGAAGACTCTAGTGTTTTGGAAGTTTGTCAACTCCTTTCATTATAAGTGTTATTCGCCAGTCCCTGCTTTAGGCTACATCAAGAGGAAACAAACCTTAGAGATAGAACGTAGAACTAATGTATTGTGTCAAGTTTCAAGAAGCTAGCACAAAACCGTGTTTGATATAGTTCGAACTGCATCTGTCAATATATGAGAAAACAGAGTGAAACCTAAAAATTCAAACTCTTACTGCAAACGAATGCTACAACCTATGAGAACGAAACTTGGGCATCCAAGTTTGATTGGTGTACTGCTCATTACTTGAAAGTATCATGAAGGTCGGAAGCAAAAATTTATGTTGAGATTTCAGGAGACTGTAGTGTTTTGGCAGCCTAACAACGCCTTTCATTGAATGTGTCATTCACCAGTATCTGCTTAAGGCTACATCAAGAGGAAACAAACCTTAGAAATAGAACGTAGAACTACTGTATTGTGTCAAGTTTCAAGAAGCTAGCACAAACCATGTTTGATTTAGAGTTCTAACTGCATCTGTCAATATAGGAGAAAACAGAGTGAAACCTAAAACTTCGAAAATTACTGCAAACGAATGCTTCAACGTAAAAGAACGAAACTTGAGCATCCAAGTGGGATTGGTGTACTGATCATTACTTGAAAGTATCATGAAGATTGGATGAAAAAATATATGTTGAGATTTCAAGAGACTCTAGTGTTTTGGAAGTTTGGCAACTCCTTTCATTATAAGTGTTATTCGCAAATCCCTGCTTTAAGCTACATCAAAAGGAAACAAACCTTAGAGATAGAACGTAGAACTAATGTATTGTGTCAAGTTTCAAGAAGCTAGCACATACCGTGTTAGATATAGTTCGAACTGAATCTGTCAATATAGGAGAAAACAGAGTGAAACCTAAAAATTCAAACTGTTACTGCAAACGAATGCTTCAACCTAGGAGAACGAAACTTGGGCATCCAAGTTTGATTGGTGTACTGCTCATTACTTGAAAGTATCATGAAGGTCGGAAGCAAAAATTTATGTTGAGATTTCAGGAGACTCTTGTGTTTTGGCAGCCTAACAACACCTTTCATTGAATGTGTCATTCACCAGTATCTGCTTAAGGCTACATCAAGAGGAAACAAACCTTAGAGATAGAACGTAGAACTACTGTATTGTGTCAAGTTTCAAGAAGCTAGCACATACCGTGTTTGATTTAGAGTTCTAACTGCATCTGTCAATATAGGAGAAAACAGAGTGAAACCTAAAAATTCAATCTGTTACTGCAAACGAATGCTTCAACGTAAAAGAACGAAACTTGAGCATCCAAGTGGTATTGGTGTACTGATCATTACTTCAAAGTATCATGAAGATTGGATGAAAAAATATATGTTGAGATTTCAGGAGACTTTAGTGTTTTGGAAGTTTGGCAAATCCTTTCATTATAAGTGTTATTCGCCAGTCCCTGCTTTAGGCTGCATCAAGAGGAAACAAACCTTAGAGATACAACGTAGAACTAATGTATAGTGTCAAGTTTCAAGAAGCTAGCACAAACCGTGTTTGATATAGTTCGAACTGCATCTGTCAATATACGAGAAAACAGAGTGAAAGCTAAAAATTCAAATTGTTACTGCAAACGAATGCTTCAACATAGGAGAACGAAACTTGGGCATCCAAGTTTGATTGGTGTACTGCTCATTACTTGAAAGTATCATGAAGGGTGGAAGCAAAAATTTATGTTGAGATTTCAGGAGACTCTAGTGTTTTTGCCGCCTAACAACGCCTTTCATTGAATGTGTCATTCACCAGTATCTGCTTAAGGCTACATCAAGAGAAAACAAACCTTAGAGAAAGAACGTAGAACTACTGTATTGTGTCAAGTTTAAAGAAGCTAGCACAAACCGTGTTTGATTTAGAGTTCTAACTGCATCTGTCAATATAGGAGAAAACAGAGTGAAACCTAAAAATTCAAACTGTTACTGCAAACGAATGCTTCAACGTAAAAGAACGAAACTTGAGCATCCAAGTGGAATTGGTGTACTGATCATTACTTGAAAGTATCATGAAGATTGGATGAAAAAATATATGTTGAGATTTCAGGAGACTCTAGTGTTTTGGAAGTTTGGCAACTCCTTTCATTATAAGTGTTATTCGCCAGTCCCTGCTTTAGGCTACATCAAGAGGAAACAAACCTTAGAGATAGAACGTAGAACTAATGTATTGTGTCAAGTTTCAAGAAGCTAGCACAAACCGTGTTTGATATAGTTCGAACTGCATCTGTCAATATAGGAGAAAACAGAGTGAAACCTAAAAATTCAAACTGTTACTGCAAAAGAATGCTTCAACCTAGGAGAACGAAACTTGGGCATCCAAGTTTGATTGGTGTACTGCTCATTACTTGAAAGTATCATGAAGGTCGGAAGCAAAAATTTATGTTGAGATTTCAGGAGACTCTTGTGTTTTGGCAGCCTAACAACGCCTTTCATTGAATGTGTCATTCACCAGTATCTGCTTAAGGCTACATCAAGAGGAAACAAACCTTAGAAATAGAACTTAGAACTACTGTATTGTGTCAAGTTTCAAGAAGCTAGCACAAACCGTGTTTGATTTAGAGTTATAACTGCATCTGTCAATATAGGAGAAAACAGAGTGAAACCTAAAAATTCAAACTGTTACTGCAAACGAATCCTTCAACGTAAAAGAACGAAACTTGAGCATCCAAGTGGGATTGGTGTACTGATCATTACTTGAAAGTATCATGAAGATTGGATGAAAAAATATATGTTGAGATTTCAAGAGACTCTAGTGTTTTGGAAGTTTGGCAACTCCTTTCATTATAGGTGTTATTCGCCAGTCCCTGCTTTAGGCTACATCAAAAGGAAACAAACCTTAGAGATAGAACGTAGAACTAATGTATTGTGTGAAGTTTCAAGAAGCTAGCACATACCGTGTTTGATATAGTTCGAACTGCATCTGTCAATATAGGAAAAAACAGAGTGAAACCTAAAAATTCAAACTGTTACTGCAAACGAATGCTTCAACCTAGGAGAACGAAACTTGGGCATCCAAGTTTGATTGGTGTACTGCTCATTACTTGAAAGTATCATGAAGGTCGGAAGCAAAAATTTATGTTGAGATTTCAGGAGACTCTAGTGTTTTGGCAGCCTAACAACGCCTTTCATTGAATGTGTCATTCACCAGTATCTGCTTAAGGCTACATCAAGAGGAAACAAACCTTAGAGATAGAACGTAGAACTACTGTATTGAGTCAAGACTCAAGAAGCTAGCACAAACCGTGTTTGATTTAGAGTTCTAACTGCATCGGTCAATATAGGAGAAAACAGAGTGAAACCTAAAAATTCAAACTGTTACTGCAAACGAATGCTTCAACGTAAAAGAACGAAACTTGAGCATCCAAGTGGGATTGGTGTACTGATCATTACTTCAAAGTATCATGAAGATTGGATGAAAAAATATATGTTGAGATTTCAGGAGACTTTAGTGTTTTGGAAGTTTGGCAAATGCTTTCATTATAAGTGTTATTCGCCAGTCCCTGCTTAGGCTGCATCAAGAGGAAACAAACCTTAGAGATACAACGTAGAACGAATGTATAGTGTCAAGTTTCAAGAAGCTAGCACAAACCGTGTTTGATATAGTTCGAACTGCATTTGTCAATATACGAGAAAACAGAGTGAAAGCTAAAAATTCAAATTGTTACTGCAAACGAATGCTTCAACATAGGAGAACGAAACTTGGGCATCCAAGTTTGATTGGTGTACTGCTCATTACTTGAAAGTATCATGAAGGTTGGAAGCAAAAATTTATGTTGAGATTTCAGGAGACTCTAGTGTTTTGGCCGCCTAACAACGCCTTTCATTGAATGTGTCATTCACCAGTATCTGCTTAAGGCTACATCAAGAGAAAACAAACCTTAGAGAAAGAACGTAGAACTACTGTATTGTGTCAAGTTTAAAGAAGCTAGCACAAACCGTGTTTGATTTAGAGTTCTAACTGCATCTGTCAATATAGGAGAAAACAGAGTGAAACCTAAAAATTCAAACTGTTACTGCAAACGAATGCTTCAACGTAAAAGAACGAAACTTGAGCATCCAAGTGGAATTGGTGTACTGATCATTACTTGAAAGTATCATGAAGATTGGATGAAAAAATATATGTTGAGATTTCAGGAGACTCTAGTGTTTTGGAAGTTTGGCAACTCCTTTCATTATAAGTGTTATTCGCCAGTCCCTGCTTTAGGCTACATCAAGAGGAAACAAACCTTAGAGATAGAACGTAGAACTAATGTATTGTGTCAAGTTTCAAGAAGCTAGCACAAACCGTGTTTGATATAGTTCGAACTGCATCTGTCAATATAGGAGAAAACAGAGTGAAACCTAAAAATTCAAACTGTTACTGCAAAAGAATGCTTCAACCTAGGAGAACGAAACTTGGGCATCCAAGTTTGATTGGTGTACTGCTCATTACTTGAAAGTATCATGAAGGTCGGAAGCAAAAATTTATGTTGAGATTTCAGGAGACTCTTGTGTTTTGGCAGCCTAACAACGCCTTTCATTGAATGTGTCATTCACCAGTATCTGCTTAAGGCTACATCAAGAGGAAACAAACCTTAGAAATAGAACTTAGAACTACTGTATTGTGTCAAGTTTCAAGAAGCTAGCACAAACCGTGTTTGATTTAGAGTTATAACTGCATCTGTCAATATAGGAGAAAACAGAGTGAAACCTAAAAATTCAAACTGTTATTGCAAACGAATCCTTCAACGTAAAAGAACGAAACTTGAGCATCCAAGTGGGATTGGTGTACTGATCATTACTTGAAAGTATCATGAAGATTGGATGAAAAAATATATGTTGAGATTTCAAGAGACTCTAGTGTTTTGGAAGTTTGGCAACTCCTTTCATTATAGGTGTTATTCGCCAGTCCCTGCTTTAGGCTACATCAAAAGGAAACAAACCTTAGAGATAGAACGTAGAACTAATGTATTGTGTGAAGTTTCAAGAAGCTAGCACATACCGTGTTTGATATAGTTCGAACTGCATCTGTCAATATAGGAAAAAACAGAGTGAAACCTAAAAATTCAAACTGTTACTGCAAACGAATGCTTCAACCTAGGAGAACGAAACTTGGGCATCCAAGTTTGATTGGTGTACTGCTCATTACTTGAAAGTATCATGAAGGTCGGAAGCAAAAATTTATGTTGAGATTTCAGGAGACTCTAGTGTTTTGGCAGCCTAACAACGCCTTTCATTGAATGTGTCATTCACCAGTATCTGCTTAAGGCTACATCAAGAGGAAACAAACCTTAGAGATAGAACGTAGAACTACTGTATTGAGTCAAGACTCAAGAAGCTAGCACAAACCGTGTTTGATTTAGAGTTCTAACTGCATCGGTCAATATAGGAGAAAACAGAGTGAAACCTAAAAATTCAAACTGTTACTGCAAACGAATGCTTCAACGTAAAAGAACGAAACTTGAGCATCCAAGTGGGATTGGTGTACTGATCATTACTTCAAAGTATCATGAAGATTGGATGAAAAAATATATGTTGAGATTTCAGGAGACTTTAGTGTTTTGGAAGTTTGGCAAATGCTTTCATTATAAGTGTTATTCGCCAGTCCCTGCTTTAGGCTGCATCAAGAGGAAACAAACCTTAGAGATACAACGTAGAACGAATGTATAGTGTCAAGTTTCAAGAAGCTAGCACAAACCGTGTTTGATATAGTTCGAACTGCATTTGTCAATATACGAGAAAACAGAGTGAAAGCTAAAAATTCAAATTGTTACTGCAAACGAATGCTTCAACATAGGAGAACGAAACTTGGGCATCCAAGTTTGATTGGTGTACTGCTTATTACTTGAAAGTATCATGAAGGTTGGAAGCAAAAATTTATGTTGAGATTTCAGGAGACTCTAGTGTTTTGGCCGCCTAACAACGCCTTTCATTGAATGTGTCATTCACCAGTATCTGCTTAAGGCTACATCAAGAGAAAACAAACCTTAGAGAAAGAACGTAGAACTACTGTATTGTGTCAAGTTTCAAGAAGCTAGCACAAACCGTGTTTGATTTAGAGTTCTAACTGCATCTGTCAATATAGGAGAAAACAGAGTGAAACCTAAAAATTCAAACTGTTACTGCAAACGAATGCTTCAACGTAAAAGAACGAAACTTGAGCATCCAAGTGGAATTGGTGTACTGATCATTACTTGAAAGTATCATGAAGATTGGATGAAAAAATATATGTTGAGATTTCAGGAGACTCTAGTGTTTTGGAAGTTTGGCAACTCCTTTCATTATAAGTGTTATTCGCCAGTCCCTGCTTTAGGCTACATCTAGAGGAAACAAACCTTAGAGATAGAACGTAGAACTAATGTATTGTGTCAAGTTTCAAGAAGCTAGCACAAACCGTGTTTGATATAGTTCGAACTGCATCTGTCAATATAGAAGAAAAGAGAGTGAAACCTAAAAATTCAAACTGTTACTGCAAACGAATGCTTCAACCTAGGAGAACGAAACTTGGGCATCCAAGTTTGATTGGTGTACTGCTCATTACTTGAAAGTATCATGAAGGTCGGAAGCAAAAATTTATGTTGAGATTTCAGGAGACTCTAGTGTTTTGGCAGCCTAACAACGCCTTTCATTGAATGTGTCATTCACCAGTATCTGCTTAAGGCTACATCAAGATGAAACAAAGCTTAGAGATAGAACGTAGAACTACTGTATTGTGTCAAGTTTCAAGAAGCTAGCACAAACCGTGTTTAATTTAGAGTTCTAACTGCATCTGTCAATATAGGAGAAAACAGAGTGAAACCTAAAAATTCAAACTGTTACTGCAAACGAATGCTTCAACGTAAAAGAACGAAACTTGAGCATCCAAGTGGGATTGGTGTACTGATCATTACTTGAAAGTATCATGAAGATTGGATGAAAAAATATATGTTGAGATTTCAGAAGACTCTAGTGTTTTGCAAGTTTGTCAACTCCTTTCATTATAAGTGTTATTCGCCAGTCCCTGCTTTAGGCTACATCAAGAGGAAACAAACCTTAGAGATAGAACGTATAACTAATGTATTGTGTCAAGTTTCAAGAAGCTAGCACAAACCGTGTTTGATATAGTTCGAACTGCATCTGTCAATATATGAGAAAACAGAGTGAAACCTAAAAATTCAAACTCTTACTGCAAACGAATGCTACAACCTATGAGAACGAAACTTGGGCATCCAAGTTTGATTGGTGTACTGCTCATTACTTGAAAGTATCATGAAGGTCGGAAGCAAAAATTTATGTTGAGATTTCAGGAGACTGTAGTGTTTTGGCAGCCTAACAACGCCTTTCATTGAATGTGTCATTCACCAGTATCTGCTTAAGGCTACATCAAGAGGAAACAAACCTTAGAAATAGAACGTAGAACTACTGTATTGTGTCAAGTTTCAAGAAGCTAGCACAAACCATGTTTGATTTAGAGTTCTAACTGCATCTGTCAATATAGGAGAAAACAGAGTGAAACCTAAAACTTCGAAAATTACTGCAAACGAATGCTTCAACGTAAAAGAACGAAACTTGAGCATCCAAGTGGGATTGGTGTACTGATCATTACTTGAAAGTATCATGAAGATTGGATGAAAAAATATATGTTGAGATTTCAAGAGACTCTAGTGTTTTGGAAGTTTGGCAACTCCTTTCATTATAAGTGTTATTCGCAAATCCCTGCTTTAAGCTACATCAAAAGGAAACAAACCTTAGAGATAGAACGTAGAACTAATGTATTGTGTCAAGTTTCAAGAAGCTAGCACATACCGTGTTAGATATAGTTCGAACTGAATCTGTCAATATAGGAGAAAACAGAGTGAAACCTAAAAATTCAAACTGTTACTGCAAACGAATGCTTCAACCTAGGAGAACGAAACTTGGGCATCCAAGTTTGATTGGTGTACTGCTCATTACTTGAAAGTATCATGAAGGTCGGAAGCAAAAATTTATGTTGAGATTTCAGGAGACTCTTGTGTTTTGGCAGCCTAACAACACCTTTCATTGAATGTGTCATTCACCAGTATCTGCTTAAGGCTACATCAAGAGGAAACAAACCTTAGAGATAGAACGTAGAACTACTGTATTGTGTCAAGTTTCAAGAAGCTAGCACATACCGTGTTTGATTTAGAGTTCTAACTGCATCTGTCAATATAGGAGAAAACAGAGTGAAACCTAAAAATTCAATCTGTTACTGCAAACGAATGCTTCAACGTAAAAGAACGAAACTTGAGCATCGAAGTGGTATTGGTGTACTGATCATTACTTCAAAGTATCATGAAGATTGGATGAAAAAATATATGTTGAGATTTCAGGAGACTTTAGTGTTTTGGAAGTTTGGCAAATCCTTTCATTATAAGTGTTATTCGCCAGTCCCTGCTTTAGGCTGCATCAAGAGGAAACAAACCTTAGAGATACAACGTAGAACTAATGTATAGTGTCAAGTTTCAAGAAGCTAGCACAAACCGTGTTTGATATAGTTCGAACTGCATCTGTCAATATACGAGAAAACAGAGTGAAAGCTAAAAATTCAAATTGTTACTGCAAAAGAATGCTTCAACATAGGAGAACGAAACTTGGGCATCCAAGTTTGATTGGTGTACTGCTCATTACTTGAAAGTATCATGAAGGTTGGAAGCAAAAATTTATGTTGAGATTTCAGGAGACTCTAGTGTTTTGGCCGCCTAACAACGCCTTTCATTGAATGTGTCATTCACCAGTATCTGCTTAAGGCTACATCAAGAGAAAACAAACCTTAGAGAAAGAACGTAGAACTACTGTATTGTGTCAAGTTTAAAGAAGCTAGCACAAACCGTGTTTGATTTAGAGTTCTAACTGCATCTGTCAATATAGGAGAAAACAGAGTGAAACCTAAAAATTCAAACTGTTACTGCAAACGAATGCTTCAACGTAAAAGAACGAAACTTGAGCATCCAAGTGGAATTGGTGTACTGATCATTACTTGAAAGTATCATGAAGATTGGATGAAAAAATATATGTTGAGATTTCAGGAGACTCTAGTGTTTTGGAAGTTTGGCAACTCCTTTCATTATAAGTGTTATTCGCCAGTCCCTGCTTTAGGCTACATCAAGAGGAAACAAACCTTAGAGATAGAACGTAGAACTAATGTATTGTGTCAAGTTTCAAGAAGCTAGCACAAACCGTGTTTGATATAGTTCGAACTGCATCTGTCAATATAGGAGAAAACAGAGTGAAACCTAAAAATTCAAACTGTTACTGCAAAAGAATGCTTCAACCTAGGAGAACGAAACTTGGGCATCCAAGTTTGATTGGTGTACTGCTCATTACTTGAAAGTATCATGAAGGTCGGAAGCAAAAATTTATGTTGAGATTTCAGGAGACTCTTGTGTTTTGGCAGCCTAACAACGCCTTTCATTGAATGTGTCATTCACCAGTATCTGCTTAAGGCTACATCAAGAGGAAACAAACCTTAGAAATAGAACTTAGAACTACTGTATTGTGTCAAGTTTCAAGAAGCTAGCACAAACCGTGTTTGATTTAGAGTTATAACTGCATCTGTCAATATAGGAGAAAACAGAGTGAAACCTAAAAATTCAAACTGTTACTGCAAACGAATCCTTCAACGTAAAAGAACGAAACTTGAGCATCCAAGTGGGATTGGTGTACTGATCATTACTTGAAAGTATCATGAAGATTGGATGAAAAAATATATGTTGAGATTTCAAGAGACTCTAGTGTTTTGGAAGTTTGGCAACTCCTTTCATTATAGGTGTTATTCGCCAGTCCCTGCTTTAGGCTACATCAAAAGGAAACAAACCTTAGAGATAGAACGTAGAACTAATGTATTGTGTGAAGTTTCAAGAAGCTAGCACATACCGTGTTTGATATAGTTCGAACTGCATCTGTCAATATAGGAAAAAACAGAGTGAAACCTAAAAATTCAAACTGTTACTGCAAACGAATGCTTCAACCTAGGAGAACGAAACTTGGGCATCCAAGTTTGATTGGTGTACTGCTCATTACTTGAAAGTATCATGAAGGTCGGAAGCAAAAATTTATGTTGAGATTTCAGGAGACTCTAGTGTTTTGGCAGCCTAACAACGCCTTTCATTGAATGTGTCATTCACCAGTATCTGCTTAAGGCTACATCAAGAGGAAACAAACCTTAGAGATAGAACGTAGAACTACTGTATTGAGTCAAGACTCAAGAAGCTAGCACAAACCGTGTTTGATTTAGAGTTCTAACTGCATCGGTCAATATAGGAGAAAACAGAGTGAAACCTAAAAATTCAAACTGTTACTGCAAACGAATGCTTCAACGTAAAAGAACGAAACTTGAGCATCCAAGTGGGATTGGTGTACTGATCATTACTTCAAAGTATCATGAAGATTGGATGAAAAAATATATGTTGAGATTTCAGGAGACTTTAGTGTTTTGGAAGTTTGGCAAATGCTTTCATTATAAGTGTTATTCGCCAGTCCCTGCTTTAGGCTGCATCAAGAGGAAACAAACCTTAGAGATACAACGTAGAACGAATGTATAGTGTCAAGTTTCAAGAAGCTAGCACAAACCGTGTTTGATATAGTTCGAACTGCATTTGTCAATATACGAGAAAACAGAGTGAAAGCTAAAAATTCAAATTGTTACTGCAAACGAATGCTTCAACATAGGAGAACGAAACTTGGGCATCCAAGTTTGATTGGTGTACTGCTTATTACTTGAAAGTATCATGAAGGTTGGAAGCAAAAATTTATGTTGAGATTTCAGGAGACTCTAGTGTTTTGGCCGCCTAACAACGCCTTTCATTGAATGTGTCATTCACCAGTATCTGCTTAAGGCTACATCAAGAGAAAACAAACCTTAGAGAAAGAACGTAGAACTACTGTATTGTGTCAAGTTTCAAGAAGCTAGCACAAACCGTGTTTGATTTAGAGTTCTAACTGCATCTGTCAATATAGGAGAAAACAGAGTGAAACCTAAAAATTCAAACTGTTACTGCAAACGAATGCTTCAACGTAAAAGAACGAAACTTGAGCATCCAAGTGGAATTGGTGTACTGATCATTACTTGAAAGTATCATGAAGATTGGATGAAAAAATATATGTTGAGATTTCAGGAGACTCTAGTGTTTTGGAAGTTTGGCAACTCCTTTCATTATAAGTGTTATTCGCCAGTCCCTGCTTTAGGCTACATCTAGAGGAAACAAACCTTAGAGATAGAACGTAGAACTAATGTATTGTGTCAAGTTTCAAGAAGCTAGCACAAACCGTGTTTGATATAGTTCGAACTGCATCTGTCAATATAGAAGAAAAGAGAGTGAAACCTAAAAATTCAAACTGTTACTGCAAACGAATGCTTCAACCTAGGAGAACGAAACTTGGGCATCCAAGTTTGATTGGTGTACTGCTCATTACTTGAAAGTATCATGAAGGTCGGAAGCAAAAATTTATGTTGAGATTTCAGGAGACTCTAGTGTTTTGGCAGCCTAACAACGCCTTTCATTGAATGTGTCATTCACCAGTATCTGCTTAAGGCTACATCAAGATGAAACAAAGCTTAGAGATAGAACGTAGAACTACTGTATTGTGTCAAGTTTCAAGAAGCTAGCACAAACCGTGTTTAATTTAGAGTTCTAACTGCATCTGTCAATATAGGAGAAAACAGAGTGAAACCTAAAAATTCAAACTGTTACTGCAAACGAATGCTTCAACGTAAAAGAACGAAACTTGAGCATCCAAGTGGGATTGGTGTACTGATCATTACTTGAAAGTATCATGAAGATTGGATGAAAAAATATATGTTGAGATTTCAGAAGACTCTAGTGTTTTGCAAGTTTGTCAACTCCTTTCATTATAAGTGTTATTCGCCAGTCCCTGCTTTAGGCTACATCAAGAGGAAACAAACCTTAGAGATAGAACGTATAACTAATGTATTGTGTCAAGTTTCAAGAAGCTAGCACAAACCGTGTTTGATATAGTTCGAACTGCATCTGTCAATATATGAGAAAACAGAGTGAAACCTAAAAATTCAAACTCTTACTGCAAACGAATGCTACAACCTATGAGAACGAAACTTGGGCATCCAAGTTTGATTGGTGTACTGCTCATTACTTGAAAGTATCATGAAGGTCGGAAGCAAAAATTTATGTTGAGATTTCAGGAGACTGTAGTGTTTTGGCAGCCTAACAACGCCTTTCATTGAATGTGTCATTCACCAGTATCTGCTAAAGGCTACATCAAGAGGAAACAAACCTTAGAAATAGAACGTAGAACTACTGTATTGTGTCAAGTTTCAAGAAGCTAGCACAAACCATGTTTGATTTAGAGTTCTAACTGCATCTGTCAATATAGGAGAAAACAGAGTGAAACCTAAAACTTCAAAAATTACTGCAAACGAATGCTTCAACGTAAAAGAACAAAACTTGAGCATCCAAGTGGGATTGGTGTACTGATCATTACTTGAAAGTATCATGAAGATTGGATGAAAAAATATATGTTGAGATTTCAAGAGACTCTATTGTTTTGGAAGTTTGGCAACTCCTTTCATTATAAGTGTTATTCGCCAGTCCCTGCTTTAGGCTACATCAAAAGGAAACAAACCTTAGAGATAGAACGTAGAACTAATGTATTGTGTCAAGTTTCAAGAAGCTAGCACATACCGTGTTAGATATAGTTCGAACTGCATCTGTCAATATAGGAGAAAACAGAGTGAAACCTAAAAATTCAAACTGTTACTGCAAACGAATGCTTCAACCTAGGAGAACGAAACTTGGGCATCCAAGTTTGATTGGTGTACTGCTCATTACTTGAAAGTATCATGAAGGTCGGAAGCAAAAATTTATGTTGAGATTTCAGGAGACTCTTGTGTTTTGGCAGCCTAACAACACCTTTCATTGAATGTGTCATTCACCAGTATCTGCTTAAGGCTACATCAAGAGGAAACAAACCTTAGAGATAGAACGTAGAACTACTGTATTGTGTCAAGTTTCAAGAAGCTAGCACATACCGTGTTTGATTTAGAGTTCTAACTGCATCTGTCAATATAGGAGAAAACAGAGTGAAACCTAAAAATTCAATCTGTTACTGCAAACGAATGCTTCAACGTAAAAGAACGAAACTTGAGCATCCAAGTGGTATTGGTGTACTGATCATTACTTCAAAGTATCATGAAGATTGGATGAAAAAATATATGTTGAGATTTCAGGAGACTTTAGTGTTTTGGAAGTTTGGCAAATCCTTTCATTATAAGTGTTATTCGCCAGTCCCTGCTTTAGGCTGCATCAAGAGGAAACAAACCTTAGAGATACAACGTAGAACTAATGTATAGTGTCAAGTTTCAAGAAGCTAGCACAAACCGTGTTTGATATAGTTCAAACTGCATCTGTCAATATACGAGAAAACAGAGTGAAAGCTAAAAATTCAAATTGTTACTGCAAACGAATGCTTCAACATAGGAGAACGAAACTTGGGCATCCAAGTTTGATTGGTGTACTGATCATTACTTGAAAGTATCATGAAGGTTGGAAGCAAAAATTTATGTTGAGATTTCAGGAGACTCTAGTGTTTTGGCCGCCTAACAACGCCTTTCATTGAATGTGTCATTCACCAGTATCTGCTTAAGGCTACATCAAGAGAAAACAAACCTTAGAGAAAGAACGTAGAACTACTGTATTGTGTCAAGTTTCAAGAAGCTAGCACAAACTGTGTTTTATTTAGAGTTCTAACTGCATCTGTCAATATAGGAGAAAACAGAGTGAAACCTAAAAATTCAAACTGTTACTGCAAACGAATGCTTCAACGTAAAAGAACGAAACTTGAGCATCCAAGTGGGATTGGTGTACTGATCATTACTTGAAAGTATCATGAAGATTGGATGAAAAAATATATGTTGAGATTTCAGAAGACTCTAGTGTTTTGCAAGTTTGTCAACTCCTTTCATTACGTTATTAGCCAGTCCCTGCTTTAGGCTACATCAAGAGGAAACAAACCTTAGAGATAGAACGTAGAACTAATGTATTGTGTCAAGTTTCAAGAAGCTAGCACAAACCGTGTTTGATTTAGAGTTCTAACTGCATCTGTCAATATAGGAGAAAACAGAGTGAAACCTAAAAATTCAAACTGTTACTGCAAACGAATGCTTCAACGTAAAAGAACGAAACTTGAGCATACAAGTGGAATTGGTGTACTGATCATTACTTGAAAGTATCATGAAGATTGGATGAAAAAATATATGTTGAGATTTCAGGAGACTCTAGTGTTTTGGAAGTTTGGCAACTCCTTTCATTATAAGTGTTATTCGCCAGTCCCTGCTTTAGTCTACATCAAGAGGAAACAAACCTTAGAGATAGAACATAGAACTAATGTATTGTGTCAAGTTTCAAGAAGCTAGCACAAACCATGTTTGATATAGTTCGAACTGCATCTGTCAATATAGGAGAAAACAGAGTGAAACCTAAAAATTCTTACTGTTACTGCAAAAGAATGCTTCAACCTAGGAGAACGAAACTTGGGCATCCAAGTTTGATTGGTGTACTGCTCATTACTTGAAAGTATCATGAAGGTTGGAAGCAAAAATTTATGTTGAGATTTCAGGAGATTCTAGTGTTTTGGCAGTTTAACAACGCCTTTCATTGAATTTGTCATCCACCAGTATCTGCTTAAGGCTACATCAAGAGGAAACAAACCTTAGAGATAGAACGTAGAACTACTGTATTGTGTCAAGATACAAGAAGCTAGCACAAACCGTGTTTGATTTAGAGTTCTAACTGCATCTGTCAATATAGGAGAAAACAGAGTGAAACCTAAAAATTCAAACTGTTACTGCAAACGAATGCTTCAACGTAAAAGAACGAAACTTGAGCATCCAAGTGGGATTGGTGTACTGATCATTACTTGAAAGTATCATGAAGATTGGATGAAAAAATATATGTTGAGATTTCAGAAGACTCTAGTGTTTTGCAAGTTTGTCAACTCCTTTCATTACGTTATTAGCCAGTCCCTGCTTTAGGCTACATCAAGAGGAAACAAACCTTAGAGATAGAACGTAGAACTAATGTATTGTGTCAAGTTTCAAGAAGCTAGCACAAACCGTGTTTGATTTAGAGTTCTAACTGCATCTGTCAATATAGGAGAAAACAGAGTGAAACCTAAAAATTCAAACTGTTACTGCAAACGAATGCTTCAACGTAAAAGAACGAAACTTGAGCATCCAAGTGGAATTGGTGTACTGATCATTACTTGAAAGTATCATGAAGATTGGATGAAAAATTATATGTTGAGATTTCAGGAGACTCTAGTGTTTTGGAAGTTTGGCAACTCCTTTCATTATAAGTGTTATTCGCCAGTCCCTGCTTTAGGCTACATCAAGAGGAAACAAACCTTAGAGATAGAACGTAGAACTAATGTATTGTGTCAAGTTTCAAGAAGCTAGCACAAACCGTGTTTGATATAGTTCGAACTGCATCTGTCAATATATGAGAAAACAGAGTGAAACCTAAAAATTCAAACTCTTACTGCAAACGAATGCTACAACCTATGAGAACGAAACTTGGGCATCCAAGTTTGATTGGTGTACTGCTCATTACTTGAAAGTATCATGAAGGTCGGAAGCAAAAATTTATGTTGAGTTTTCAGGAGACTGTAGTGTTTTGGCAGCCTAACAACGCCTTTCATTGAATGTGTCATTCACCAGTATCTGCTTAAGGCTACATCAAGAGGAAACAAACCTTAGAAATAGAACGTAGAACTACTGTATTGTGTCAAGTTTCAAGAAGCTAGCACAAACCATGTTTGATTTAGAGTTCTAACTGCATCTGTCAATATAGGAGAAAACAGAGTGAAACCTAAAACTTCGAAAATTACTGCAAACGAATGCTTCAACGTAAAAGAACGAAACTTGAGCATCCAAGTGGGATTGGTGTACTGATCATTACTTGAAAGTATCATGAAGATTGGATGAAAAAATATATGTTGAGATTTCAAGAGACTCTAGTGTTTTGGAAGTTTGGCAACTCCTTTCATTATAAGTGTTATTCGCAAGTCCCTGCTTTAAGCTACATCAAAAGGAAACAAACCTTAGAGATAGAACGTAGAACTAATGTATTGTGTCAAGTTTCAAGAAGCTAGCACATACCGTGTTAGATATAGTTCGAACTGCATCTGTCAATATAGGAGAAAACAGAGTGAAACCTAAAAATTCAAACTGTTACTGCAAACGAATGCTTCAACCTAGGAGAACGAAACTTGGGCATCCAAGTTTGATTGGTGTACTGCTCATTACTTGAAAGTATCATGAAGGTCGGAAGCAAAAATTTCTGTTGAGATTTCAGGAGACTCTTGTGTTTTGGCAGCCTAACAACACCTTTCATTGAATGTGTCATTCACCAGTATCTGCTTAAGGCTACATCAAGAGGAAACAAACCTTAGAGATAGAACGTAGAACTACTGTATTGTGTCAAGTTTCAAGAAGCTAGCACATACCGTGTTTGATTTAGAGTTCTAACTGCATCTGTCAATATAGGAGAAAACAGAGTGAAACCTAAAAATTCAATCTGTTACTGCAAACGAATGCTTCAACGTAAAAGAACGAAACTTGAGCATCCAAGTGGTATTGGTGTACTGATCATTAGTTCAAAGTATCATGAAGATTGGATGAAAAAATATATGTTGAGATTTCAGGAGACTTTAGTGTTTTGGAAGTTTGGCAAATCCTTTCATTATAAGTGTTATTCGCCAGTCCCTGCTTTAGGCTGCATCAAGAGGAAACAAACCTTAGAGATACAACGTAGAACTAATGTATAGTGTCAAGTTTCAAGAAGCTAGCACAAACCGTGTTTGATATAGTTCGAACTGCATCTGTCAATATACGAGAAAACAGAGTGAAAGCTAAAAATTCAAATTGTTACTGCAAACGAATGCTTCAACCTAGGAGAACGAAACTTGGGCATCCAAGTTTGATTGGTGTACTGCTCATTACTTGAAAGTATCATGAAGGTTGGAAGCAAAAATTTATGTTGAGATTTCAGGAGACTCTAGTGTTTTGGCCGCCTAACAACGCCTTTCATTGAATGTGTCATTCACCAGTATCTGCTTAAGGCTACATCAAGAGAAAACAAACCTTAGAGAAAGAACGTAGAACTACTGTATTGTGTCAAGTTTCAAGAAGCTAGCACAAACCGTGTTTGATTTAGAGTTCTAACTGCATCTGTCAATATAGGAGAAAACAGAGTGAAACCTAAAAATTCAAACTGTTACTGCAAACGAATGCTTCAACGTAAAAGAACGAAACTTGAGCATCCAAGTGGAATTGGTGTACTGATCATTACTTGAAAGTATCATGAAGATTGGATGAAAAAATATATGTTGAGATTTCAGGAGACTCTAGTGTTTTGGAAGTTTGGCAACTCCTTTCATTATAAGTGTTATTCGCCAGTCCCTGCTTTAGGCTACATCAAGAGGAAACAAACCTTAGAGATAGAACGTAGAACTAATGTATTGTGTCAAGTTTCAAGAAGCTAGCACAAACCGTGTTTGATATAGTTCGAACTGCATCTGTCAATATAGGAGAAAACAGAGTGAAACCTAAAAATTCAAACTGTTACTGCAAAAGAATGCTTCAACCTAGAAGAACGAAACTTGGGCATCCAAGTTTGATTGGTGTACTGCTCATTACTTGAAAGTATCATGAAGGTCGGAAGCAAAAATTTATGTTGAGATTTCAGGAGACTCTTGTGTTTTGGCAGCCTAACAACGCCTTTCATTGAATGTGTCATTCACCAGTATCTGCTTAAGGCTACATCAAGAGGAAACAAACCTTAGAAATAGAACTTAGAACTACTGTATTGTGTCAAGTTTCAAGAAGCTAGCACAAACCGTGTTTGATTTAGAGTTCTAACTGCATCTGTCAATATAGGAGAAAACAGAGTGAAACCTAAAAATTCAAACTGTTACTGCAAACGAATCCTTCAACGTAAAAGTACGAAACTTGAGCATCCAAGTGGGATTGGTGTACTGATCATTACATGAAAGTATCATGAAGATTGGATGAAAAAATATATGTTGAGATTTCAAGAGACTCTAGTGTTTTGGAAGTTTGGCAACTCCTTTCATTATAAGTGTTATTCGCCAGTCCCTGCTTTAGGCTACATCAAAAGGAAACAAACCTTAGAGATAGAACGTAGAACTAATGTATTGTGTCAAGTTTCAAGAAGCTAGCACATACCGTGTTTGATATAGTTCGAACTGCATCTGTCAATATAGGAAAAAACAGAGTGAAACCTAAAAATTCAAACTGTTACTGCAAACGAATGCTTCAACCTAGGAGAACGAAACTTGGGCATCCAAGTTTGATTGGTGTACTGCTCATTACTTGAAAGTATCATGAAGGTCGGAAGCAAAAATTTATGTTGAGATTTCAGGAGACTCTAGTGTTTTGGCAGCCTAACAACGCCTTTCATTGAATGTGTCATTCACCAGTATCTGCTTAAGGCTACATCAAGAGGAAACAAAGCTTAGAGATAGAACGTAGAACTACTGTATTGTGTCAAGTTTCAAGAAGCTAGCACAAACCGTGTTTGATTTAGAGTTCTAACTGCATCTGTCAATATAGGAGAAAACAGAGTGAAACCTAAAAATTCAAACTGTTACTGCAAACGAATGCTTCAACGTAAAAGAACGAAACTTGAGCATCCAAGTGGGATTGGTGTACTGATCATTACTTGAAAGTATCATGAAGATTGGATGAAAAATTATATGTTGAGATTTCAGAAGACTCTAGTGTTTTGCAAGTTTGTCAACTCCTTTCATTATAAGTGTTATTCGCCAGTCCCTGCTTTAGGCTACATCAAGAGGAAACAAACCTTAGAGATAGAACGTAGAACTAATGTATTGTGTCAAGTTTCAAGAAGCTAGCACAAACCGTGTTTGATTTAGAGTTCTAACTGCATCTGTCAATATAGGAGAAAACAGAGTGACACCTAAAAATTCAAACTGTTACTGCAAACGAATGCTTCAACGTAAAAGAACGAAACTTGAGCATCCAAGTGGAATTGGTGTACTGATCATTACTTGAAAGTATCATGAAGATTGGATGAAAAAATACATGTTGAGATTTCAGGAGACTCTAGTGTTTTGGAAGTTTGGCAACTCCTTTCATTATAAGTGTTATTCGCCAGTCCCTGCTTTAGGCTACATCAAGAGGAAACAAACCTTAGAGATAGAACGTAGAACTAATGTATTGTGTCAAGTTTCAAGAAGCTAGCACAAACCGTGTTTGATGTAGTTCGAACTGCATCTGTCAATATACGAGAAAACAGAGTGAAACCTAAAAATTCAAACTGTTACTGCAAACGAATGCATCAACCTAGGAGAACGAAACTTGGGCATCCAAGTTTGATTGGTGTACTGCTCATTACTTGAAAGTATCATGAAGGTCGGAACAAAAATTTATGTTGAGATTTCAGGAGACTCTAGTGTTTTGGCAGCCTAACAACGCCTTTCATTGAATGTGTCATTCACCAGTATCTGCTTAAGGCTACATCAAGATGAAACAAAGCTTAGAGATAGAACGTAGAACTACTGTATTGTGTCAAGTTTCAAGAAGCTAGCACAAACCGTGTTTGATTTAGAGTTCTAACCGCATCTGTCAATATAGGAGAAAACAGAGTGAAACCTAAAAATTCAAACTGTTACTGCAAACGAATGCTTCAACGTAAAAGAACGAAACTTGAGCATCCAAGTGGAATTGGTGTACTGATCATTACTTGAAAGTATCATGAAGATTGGATGAAAAAATATAAGTTGAGATTTCAGGAGACTCTATTGTTTTGGAAGTTTGGCAACCCCTTTCAATATAAGTGTTATTCGCCAGTCCCTGCTTTAAACAAAATCAAGAGGAAACAAACCTTAGAGATAGAACGTAGAACTACTGTATTGTGTCACGTTTCAAGAAGCTAGCACAAACCGTGTTTGATTTAGAGTTCTAACTGCATCTGTCAATATAGGAGAAAACAGAGTGACACCTAAAAATTCAAACTGTTACTGCAAACGAATGCTTCAACGTAAAAGAACGAAACTTGAGCATCCAAGTGGGATTGGTGTACTGATCATTACTTGAAAGTATCATGAAGATTGGATGAAAAAATATATGTTGAGATTTCAGGAGACTCTAGTGTTTTGGAAGTTTGGCAACTCCTTTCATTATAAGTGTTATTCGCCAGTCCCTGCTTTAGGCTACATCAAGAGGAAACAAACCTTAGAGATAGAACGTAGAACTAATGTATTGTGTCAAGTTTCAAGAAGCTAGCACAAACCGTGTTTGATGTAGTTCGAACTCCATCTGTCAATATACGAGAAAACAGAGTGAAACCTAAAAATTCAAACTGTTACTGCAAACGAATGCATCAACCTAGGAGAACGAAACTTGGGCATCCAAGTTTGATTGGTGTACTGCTCATTACTTGAAAGTATCATGAAGGTCGGAACAAAAATTTATGTTGAGATTTCAGGAGACTCTAGTGTTTTGGCAGCCTAACAACGCCTTTCATTGAATGTGTCATTCACCAGTATCTGCTTAAGGCTACATCAAGATGAAACAAAGCTTAGAGATAGAACGTAGAACTAATGTATTGTGTCAAGTTTCAAGAAGCTAGCACAAACCGTGTTTGATTTAGAGTTCTAACTGCATCTGTCAATATAGGAGAAAACAGAGTGAAACCTAAAAATTCAAACTGTTACTGCAAACGAATGCTTCAACGTAAAAGAACGAAACTTGAGCCTCCAAGTGGGATTGGTGTACTGATCATTACTTGAAAGTATCATGAAGATTGGATGAAAAAATATAAGTTGAGATTTCAGGAGACTCTATTGTTTTGGAAGTTTGGCAACCCCTTTCAATATAAGTGTTATTCGTCAGTCCCTGCTTTAAACAAAATCAAGAGGAAACAAACCTTAGATAAAGAACGTAGAACTACTGTATTGTGTCAAGTTTCAAGAAGCTAGCACAAACCGTGTTTGATTTAGAGTTCTAACTGCATCTGTCAATATAGGAGAAAACAGAGTGAAACCTAAAAATTCAAACTGTTACTGCAAACGAATGCTTCAACGTAAAAGAACGAAACATGAGCATCCAAGTGGGATTGGTGTACTGATCATTACTTGAAAGTATCATGAAGATTGGATGAAAAAATATATGTTGAGATTTCAGGAGACTCTAGTGTTTTGGAAGTTTGGCAACTCCTTTCATTATAAGTGTTATTCGCCAGTCCCTGCTTTAGGCTACATCAAGAGGAAACAAACCTTAGAGATAGAACATAGAACTAATGTATTGTGTCAAGTTCAAGAAGCTAGCACAAACCGTGTTTGATATAGTTCAAACTGCATCTGTCAATATAGGAGAAAACAGAGTGAAACCTAAAAATACAAACTGTTACTGCAAACGAATGCTTCAACCTATGAGAACGAAACTTGGGCATCCAAGTTTGATTGGTGTACTGCTCATTACTTGAAAGTATCATGAAGTTCAGAAGCAAAAATTTATGTTGAGATTTCAGGAGACTCTAGTGTTTTGGCAGCCTAACAACGCCTTTCATTGAATGTGTCATTCACCAGTATCTGCTTAAGGCTACATCAAGAGGAAACAAAGCTTAGAGATAGAACGTAGAACTACTGTATTGTGTCAAGTTTCAAGAAGCTAGCACAAACCGTGTTTGATTTAGAGATCTAACTGCATCTGTCAATATAGGAGAAAACAGAGTGAAACCTAAAAATTCAAACTGTTACTGCAAACGAATGCTTCAACGTAAAAGAACGAAACTTGAGCATCCAAGTGGGATTGGTGTAGTGATCATTACTTGAAAGTATCATGAAGATTGGATGAAAAAATATAAGTTGAGATTTCAGGAGACTCTATTGTTTTGGAAGTTTGGCAACCCCTTTCAATATAAGTGTTATTCGCCAGTCCCTGCTTTAGACAACATCAAGAGGAAATAATCCTTAGAGATAGAACGTAGAACTAATGTATTGTGTCAAGTTTCAAGAAGCTAGCACAAACCGTGTTTAATGTAGAGTTCGAACGCATCTGTCAATATAGTAGAAAACAGAGTGAAACCTAAAAATTCAAACTGTTACTGCAAACGAATGTTTCAACCAACGAAAGTTGGGCATCCAAGTATGATTGGTGTACTGCTCATTACTTGAAATTATCATGAAGGTCGGAAGCAAAAATTTATGTAGAGATTTCAGGAGATTCTAGTGTTTTAAGAGCCTTACAACGCCTTTCACTGAATGTGTCATTCACCAGTATCTGCTTAAGGCTACATCAAGAGGACACAAACCTTAGAGATAGAACGTAGAACTACTGTATTGTGTCAAGTTTCAAGAAGCTAGCACAAACCGTGTTTGATTTAGAGTTCTAACTGCATCTGTCAATATAGGAGAAAACAGAGTGAAACCTAAAAATTCAAACTGTTACTACAAACGAATGCTCCAACGTAAAAAAATGAAACTTGAGCATCCAAGTGGGATTGGTTTACTGATCATTACTTGAAAGTATCATGAAGATTGGATGAAAAAATATATGTTGAGATTTCAGGAGACTCTAGTGTTTTGGAATTTTGGCAACCCCTTTCAATATAAGTGTTATTCGCCAGTCCCTGCTTTAGGCTACATCAAGAAGAAACAAACCTTAGTGATAGAACGTAGAACTAATGTATTGTGTCAAGTTTCAAGAAGCTAGCACAAACCGTGTGTGAATTAGAGTTCGAACGCATCTGTCAATATAGAAGAAAACAGAGTGAAACCTAAAAATTCAAACTGTTACTGCGAACGAATGCTTCAATCTAGGAGAACGAAACTTGGGCATCCAAGTTTGATTGGTGTACTGCTCATTACTTGAAAGTATCATGAAAGTCGGAAGCAAAAATTTATGTTGAGATTTCAGGAGACTCTAGTGTTTTGGCAGGCTAACAACGCCTTTCATTGAATGTGTCATTCACCAGTATCTGCTTAAGGCTACATCAAGAGGAAACAAACCCTAGAGATAGAACATAGAACTACTGTATTGTGTCAAGTTTCAAGAAGCTAGCACAAACCGTGTTTGATTTAGAGTTCTAAATGCATCTGTCAATATAGGAGAAAACAGAGTGAAACCTAAAAATTCAAACTGTTACTGCAAACGAATGCTTCAATGTAAAAGAACAAAACTTGAGCATCCAAGTGGATTGGTGTACTTATCATTACTTGAAAGAATCATGAAGATTGGATGAAAAAATATATGTTGAGATTTCAGAAGACTCTAGTGTTTTGGAAGTTTGGCAAGCCTTTCAATATAAGTGTTATTCGCCAGTCCCTGCTTTAGGCTGCATCAAGAGGAAACAAACCTTAGAGATAGAACGTAGAACTAATGTATTGTGTCAAGTTTCAAGAAGCTAGCACAACCGTTTTTGATATAGTTCGAACTGCATCTGTCAATATACGAGAAAACAGAGTGAAACCTAAAAATTCAAACTGTTACTGCAAACGAATGCTTCAACCTAGGAGAACGAAACTTGGTCATCCAAGTTTGATTGGTGTACTGCTCATTACTTGAAAGTATCATGAAGGTTGGAAGCAAAAATTTATGTTGAGATTTCAGGAGAGTCTAGTGTTTTGGCAGTTTAACAACGCCTTTCATTGAATGTGTCATTCACCAGTATCTGCTTAAGGCTACATCAAGAGGAAACAAACCTTAGAGATAGAACGTAGAACTACTGTATTGTGTCAAGTTTCAAGAAGCTAGCACAAACCGTGTTTGATTTGGAGTTCTAACTGCATCTGTTAATATAGGAGAAAACAGAGTGAAACCTAAAAATTCAAACTGTTACTGCAAACGAATGCTTCAACCTAGGAGAACGAAACTTGGGCATCCAAGTTTGATTGGTGTACTGCTCATTACTTGAAAGTATCATGAAGGTTGGAAGCAAAAATTTATGTTGAGATTTCAGGAGAGTCTAGTGTTTTGGCAGTTTAACAACGCCTTTCATTGAATGTGTCATTCACCAGTATCTGCTTAAGGCTACATCAAGAGGAAACAAACCTTAGAGATAGAACGTAGAACTACTGTATTGTGTCAAGTTTCAAGAAGCTAGCACAAACCGTGTTTGATTTAGAGTTCTAACTGCATCTGTCAATATAGGAGAAAACAGAGTGAAACCTAAAAATTCAAACTGTTACTGCAAACGAATGCTTCAACCTAGGAGAACGAAACTTGGGCATCCAAGTTTGATTGGTGTACTGCTCATTACTTGAAAGTATCATGAAGGTTGGAAGCAAAAATTTATGTTGAGATTTCAGGAGAGTCTAGTGTTTTGGCAGTTTAACAACGCCTTTCATTGAATGTGTCATTCACCAGTATCTGCTTAAGGCTACATCAAGAGGAAACAAACCTTAGAGATAGAACGTAGAACTACTGTATTGTGTCAAGTTTCAAGAAGCTAGCACAAACCGTGTTTGATTTAGAGTTCTAACTGCATCTGTCAATATAGGAGAAAACAGAGTGAAACCTAAAAATTCAAACTGTTACTGCAAACGAATGCTTCAACGTAAAAGAACGAAACTTGAGCATCCAAGTGTGATTGGTGTACTGATCATTACTTGAAAGTATCATGAAGATTGGATGAAAAAATATATGTTGAGATTTCAGGAGACTCTAGTGTTTTGGAAGTTTGTCAACTCCTTTCATTATAAGTGTTATTCGCCAGTCCCTGCTTTAGGCTACATGAAAAAGAAACAAACCTTAGAGGTAGAACGTAGAACTAATGTATTGTGTCAAGTTTCAAGAAGCTAGCACAAACCGTGTTTGATATAGTTCGAACTGCATCTGTCAATATAGGAGAAAACAGAGTGAAACCTAAAAATTCAAACTGTTACTGCAAAAGAATGCTTCAACCTAGGAGAACGAAACTTGGGCATCCAAGTTTGATTGGTGTACTGCTCATTACTTGAAAGTATCATGAAGGTTGGAAGCAAAAATTTATGTTGTGATTTCAGGAGAGTCTAGTGTTTTGGCAGTTTAACAACGCCTTTCATTGAATGTGTCATTCACCAGTATCTACTTAAGGCTACATCAAGAGGAAACAAACCTTAGAGATAGAACGTAGAACTACTGTATTGTGTCACGTTTCAAGAAGCTAGCACAAACCGTGTTTGATTTAGAGTTCTAACTGCATCTGTCAATATAGGAGAAAACAGAGTGACACCTAAAAATTCAAACTGTTACTGCAAACGAATGCTTCAACGTAAAAGAACGAAACTTGAGCATCCAAGTGGGATTGGTGTACTGATCATTACTTGAAAGTATCATGAAGATTGGATGAAAAAATATATGTTGAGATTTCAGGAGACTCAAGTGTTTTGGAAGTTTGGCAACTCCTTTCATTATAAGTGTTATTCGCCAGTCCCTGCTTTAGGCTACATCAAGAGGAAACAAACCTTAGAGATAGAACGTAGAACTAATGTATTGTGTCAAGTTTCAAGAAGCTAGCACAAACCGTGTTTGATTTAGAGTTCTAACTGCATCTGTCAATATAGGAGAAAACAGAGTGACACCTAAAAATTCAAACTGTTACTGCAAACGAATGCTTCAACGTAAAAGAACGAAACTTGAGCATCCAAGTGGAATTGGTGTACTGATCATTACTTGAAAGTATCATGAAGATTGGATGAAAAAATACATGTTGAGATTTCAGGAGACTCTAGTGTTTTGGAAGTTTGGCAACTCCTTTCATTATAAGTGTTATTCGCCAGTCCCTGCTTTAGGCTACATCAAGAGGAAACAAACCTTAGAGATAGAACGTAGAACTAATGTATTGTGTCAAGTTTCAAGAAGCTAGCACAAACCGTGTTTGATGTAGTTCGAACTGCATCTGTCAATATACGAGAAAACAGAGTGAAACCTAAAAATTCAAACTGTTACTGCAAACGAATGCATCAACCTAGGAGAACGAAACTTGGGCATCCAAGTTTGATTGGTGTACTGCTCATTACTTGAAAGTATCATGAAGGTCGGAACAAAAATTTATGTTGAGATTTCAGGAGACTCTAGTGTTTTGGCAGCCTAACAACGCCTTTCATTGAATGTGTCATTCACCAGTATCTGCTTAAGGCTACATCAAGATGAAACAAAGCTTAGAGATAGAACGTAGAACTACTGTATTGTGTCAAGTTTCAAGAAGCTAGCACAAACCGTGTTTGATTTAGAGTTCTAACTGCATCTGTCAATATAGGAGAAAACAGAGTGAAACCTAAAAATTCAAACTGTTACTGCAAACGAATGCTTCAACGTAAAAGAACGAAACTTGAGCATCCAAGTGGAATTGGTGTACTGATCATTACTTGAAAGTATCATGAAGATTGGATGAAAAAATATAAGTTGAGATTTCAGGAGACTCTATTGTTTTGGAAGTTTGGCAACCCCTTTCAATATAAGTGTTATTCGCCAGTCCCTGCTTTAAACAAAATCAAGAGGAAATAAACCTTAGAGATAGAACGTAGAACTACTGTATTGTGTCAAGTTTCAAGAAGCTAGCACATACCGTGTTTGATTTAGAGTTCTTACTGCATCTGTCAATATAGGAGAAAACAGAGTTAAACCTAAAAATTCAATCTGTTACTGCAAACGAATGCTTCAACGTAAAAGAACGAAACTTGAGCATCCAAGTGGGATTGGTGTACTGATCATTACTTCAAAGTATCATGAAGATTGGATGAAAAAATGTATGTTGAGATTTCAGGAGACTTTAGTGTTTTTGAAGTTTGGCAAATCCTTTCATTATAAGTGTTATTCGCCAGTCCCTGCTTTAGGCTGCATCAAGAGGAAACAAATCTTAGAGATACAACGTAGAACTAATGTATAGTGTCAAGTTTCAAGAAGCTAGCACAAACCGTGTTTGATATAGTTCGAACTGCATCTGTCAATATACGAGAAAACAGAGTGAAAGCTAAAAATTCAAATTGTTACTGCAAACGAATGCTTCAACATAGGAGAACGAAACTTGGGCATCCAAGTTTGATTGGTGTACTGCTCATTACTTGAAAGTATCATGAAGGTTGGAAGCAAAAATTTATGTTGAGATTTCAGGAGACTCTAGTGTTTTGGCCGCCTAACAACGCCTTTCATTGAATGTGTCATTCACCAGTATCTGCTTAAGGCTACATCAAGAGAAAACAAACCTTAGAGAAAGAACGTAGAACTACTGTATTGTGTCAAGTTTCAAGAAGCTAGCACAAACCGTGTTTGATTTAGAGTTCTAACTGCATCTGTCAATATAGGAGAAAACAGAGTGAAACCTAAAAATTCAAACTGTTACTGCAAACGAATGCTTCAACGTAAAAGAACGAAACTTGAGCATCCAAGTGGAATTGGTGTACTGATCATTACTTGAAAGTATCATGAAGATTGGATGAAAAAATATATGTTGAGATTTCAGGAGACTCTAGTGTTTTGGAAGTTTGGCAACTCCTTTCATTATAAGTGTTATTCGCCAGTCCCTGCTTTAGGCTACATCAAGAGGAAACAAACCTTAGAGATAGAACGTAGAACTAATGTATTGTGTCAAGTTTCAAGAAGCTAGCACAAACCGTGTTTGATATAGTTCGAACTGCATCTGTCAATATAGGAGAAAACAGAGTGAAACCTAAAAATTCAAACTGTTACTGCAAAAGAATGCTTCAACCTAGGAGAACGAAACTTGGGCATCCAAGTTTGATTGGTGTACTGCTCATTACTTGAAAGTATCATGAAGGTTGGAAGCAAAAATTTATGTTGTGATTTCAGGAGAGTCTAGTGTTTTGGCAGTTTAACAACGCCTTTCATTGAATGTGTCATTCACCAGTATCTACTTAAGGCTACATCAAGAGGAAACAAACCTTAGAGATAGAATGTAGAACTACTGTATTGTGTCACGTTTCAAGAAGCTAGCACAAACCGTGTTTGATTTAGAGTTCTAACTGCATCTGTCAATATAGGAGAAAACAGAGTGACACCTAAAAATTCAAACTGTTACTGCAAACGAATGCTTCAACGTAAAAGAACGAAACTTGAGCATCCAAGTGGGATTGGTGTACTGATCATTACTTGAAAGTATCATGAAGATTGGATGAAAAAATATATGTTGAGATTTCAGGAGACTCTAGTGTTTTGGAAGTTTGGCAACTCCTTTCATTATAAGTGTTATTCGCCAGTCCCTGCTTTAGGCTACATCAAGAGGAAACAAACCTTAGAGATAGAACGTAGAACTAATGTATTGTGTCAAGTTTCAAGAAGCTAGCACAAACCGTGTTTGATGTAGTTCGAACTGCATCTGTCAATATACGAGAAAACAGAGTGAAACCTAAAAATTCAAACTGTTACTGCAAACGAATGCATCAACCTAGGAGAACGAAACTTGGGCATCCAAGTTTGATTGGTGTACTGCTCATTACTTGAAAGTATCATGAAGGTCGGAACAAAAATTTATGTTGAGATTTCAGGAGACTCTAGTGTTTTGGCAGCCTAACAACGCCTTTCATTGAATGTGTCATTCACCAGTATCTGCTTAAGGCTACATCAAGATGAAACAAAGCTTAGAGATAGAACGTAGAACTACTGTATTGTGTCAAGTTTCAAGAAGCTAGCACAAACCGTGTTTGATTTAGAGTTCTAACTGCATCTGTCAATATAGGAGAAAACAGAGTGAAACCTAAAAATTCAAACTGTTACTGCAAACGAATGCTTCAACGTAAAAGAACGAAACTTGAGCATCCAAGTGGGATTGGTGTACTGATCATTACTTGAAAGTATCATGAAGATTGGATGAAAAAATATAAGTTGAGATTTCAGGAGACTCTATTGTTTTGGAAGTTTGGCAACCCCTTTCAATATAAGTGTTATTCGTCAGTCCCTGCTTTAAACAAAATCAAGAGGAAACAAACCTTAGATAAAGAACGTAGAACTACTGTATTGTGTCAAGTTTCAAGAAGCTAGCACAAACCGTGTTTGATTTAGAGTTCTAACTGCATCTGTCAATATAGGAGAAAACAGAGTGAAACCTAAAAATTCAAACTGTTACTGCAAACGAATGCTTCAACGTAAAAGAACGAAACTTGAGCATCCAAGTGGGATTGGTGTAGTGATCATTACTTGAAAGTATCATGAAGATTGGATGAAAAAATATAAGTTGAGATTTCAGGAGACTCTATTGTTTTGGAAGTTTGGCAACCCCTTTCAATATAAGTGTTATTCGCCAGTCCCTGCTTTAGACAACATCAAGAGGAAATAATCCTTAGAGATAGAACGTAGAACTAATGTATTGTGTCAAGTTTCAAGAAGCTAGCACAAACCGTGTTTAATGTAGAGTTCGAACGCATCTGTCAATATAGTAGAAAACAGAGTGAAACCTAAAAATTCAAACTGTTACTGCAAACGAATGTTTCAACCAACGAAAGTTGGGCATCCAAGTATGATTGGTGTACTGCTCATTACTTGAAATTATCATGAAGGTCGGAAGCAAAAATTTATGTAGAGATTTCAGGAGATTCTAGTGTTTTAAGAGCCTTACAACGCCTTTCACTGAATGTGTCATTCACCAGTATCTGCTTAAGGCTACATCAAGAGGACACAAACCTTAGAGATAGAACGTAGAACTACTGTATTGTGTCAAGTTTCAAGAAGCTAGCACAAACCGTGTTTGATTTAGAGTTCTAACTGCATCTGTCAATATAGGAGAAAACAGAGTGAAACCTAAAAATTCAAACTGTTACTACAAACGAATGCTCCAACGTAAAAAAATGAAACTTGAGCATCCAAGTGGGATTGGTTTACTGATCATTACTTGAAAGTATCATGAAGATGGATGAAAAAATATATGTTGAGATTTCAGGAGACTCTAGTGTTTTGGAATTTTGGCAACCCCTTTCAATATAAGTGTTATTCGCCAGTCCCTGCTTTAGGCTACATCAAGAAGAAACAAACCTTAGTGATAGAACGTAGAACTAATGTATTGTGTCAAGTTTCAAGAAGCTAGCACAAACCGTGTGTGAATTAGAGTTCGAACGCATCTGTCAATATAGAAGAAAACAGAGTGAAACCTAAAAATTCAAACTGTTACTGCGAACGAATGCTTCAATCTAGGAGAACGAAACTTGGGCATCCAAGTTTGATTGGTGTACTGCTCATTACTTGAAAGTATCATGAAAGTCAGAAGCAAAAATTTATGTTGAGATTTCAGGAGACTCTAGTGTTTTGGCAAGCTAACAACGCCTTTCATTGAATGTGTCATTCACCAGTATCTGCTTAAGGCTACATCAAGAGGAAACAAACCCTAGAGATAGAACATAGAACTACTGTATTGTGTCAAGTTTCAAGAAGCTAGCACAAACCGTGTTTGATTTAGAGTTCTAAATGCATCTGTCAATATAGGAGAAAACAGAGTGAAACCTAAAAATTCAAACTGTTACTGCAAACGAATGCTTCAATGTAAAAGAACAAAACTTGAGCATCCAAGTGGATTGGTGTACTTATCATTACTTGAAAGTATCATGAAGATTGGATGAAAAAATATATGTTGAGATTTCAGAAGACTCTAGTGTTTTGGAAGTTTGGCAAGCCTTTCAATATAAGTGTTATTCGCCAGTCCCTGCTTTAGGCTGCATCAAGAGGAAACAAACCTTAGAGATAGAACGTAGAACTAATGTATTGTGTCAAGTTTCAAGAAGCTAGCACAACCGTTTTTGATATAGTTCGAACTGCATCTGTCAATATACGAGAAAACAGAGTGAAAGCTAAAAATTCAAACTGTTACTGCAAACGAATGCTTCAACCTAGGAGAACGAAACTTGGTCATCCAAGTTTGATTGGTGTACTGCTCATTACTTGAAAGTATCATGAACGTTGGAAGCAAAAATTTATGTTGAGATTTCAGGAGAGTCTAGTGTTTTGGCAGTTTAACAACGCCTTTCATTGAATGTGTCATTCACCAGTATCTGCTTAAGGCTACATCAAGAGGAAACAAACCTTAGAGATAGAACGTAGAACTACTGTATTGTGTCAAGTTTCAAGAAGCTAGCACAAACCGTGTTTGATTTGGAGTTCTAACTGCATCTGTTAATATAGGAGAAAACAGAGTGAAACCTAAAAATTCAAACTGTTACTGCAAACGAATGCTTCAACCTAGGAGAACGAAACTTGGGCATCCAAGTTTGATTGGTGTACTGCTCATTACTTGAAAGTATCATGAAGGTTGGAAGCAAAAATTTATGTTGAGATTTCAGGAGAGTCTAGTGTTTTGGCAGTTTAACAACGCCTTTCATTGAATGTGTCATTCACCAGTATCTGCTTAAGGCTACATCAAGAGGAAACAAACCTTAGAGATAGAACGTAGAACTACTGTATTGTGTCAAGTTTCAAGAAGCTAGCACAAACCGTGTTTGATTTAGAGTTCTAACTGCATCTGTCAATATAGGAGAAAACAGAGTGAAACCTAAAAATTCAAACTGTTACTGCAAACGAATGCTTCAACCTAGGAGAACGAAACTTGGGCATCCAAGTTTGATTGGTGTACTGCTCATTACTTGAAAGTATCATGAAGGTTGGAAGCAAAAATTTATGTTGAGATTTCAGGAGAGTCTAGTGTTTTGGCAGTTTAACAACGCCTTTCATTGAATGTGTCATTCACCAGTATCTGCTTAAGGCTACATCAAGAGGAAACAAACCTTAGAGATAGAACGTAGAACTACTGTATTGTGTCAAGTTTCAAGAAGCTAGCACAAACCGTGTTTGATTTAGAGTTCTAACTGCATCTGTCAATATAGGAGAAAACAGAGTGAAACCTAAAAATTCAAACTGTTACTGCAAACGAATGCTTCAACGTAAAAGAACGAAACTTGAGCATCCAAGTGTGATTGGTGTACTGATCATTACTTGAAAGTATCATGAAGATTGGATGAAAAAATATATGTTGAGATTTCAGGAGACTCTAGTGTTTTGGAAGTTTGTCAACTCCTTTCATTATAAGTGTTATTCGCCAGTCCCTGCTTTAGGCTACATGAAAAAGAAACAAACCTTAGAGATAGAACGTAGAACTAATGTATTGTGTCAAGTTTCAAGAAGCTAGCACAAACCGTGTTTGATATAGTTCGAACTGCATCTGTCAATATAGGAGAAAACAGAGTGAAACCTAAAAATTCAAACTGTTACTGCAAAAGAATGCTTCAACCTAGGAGAACGAAACTTGGGCATCCAAGTTTGATTGGTGTACTGCTCATTACTTGAAAGTATCATGAAGGTTGGAAGCAAAAATTTATGTTGTGATTTCAGGAGAGTCTAGTGTTTTGGCAGTTTAACAACGCCTTTCATTGAATGTGTCATTCACCAGTATCTACTTAAGGCTACATCAAGAGGAAACAAACCTTAGAGATAGAACGTAGATCTACTGTATTGTGTCACGTTTCAAGAAGCTAGCACAAACCGTGTTTGATTTAGAGTTCTAACTGCATCTGTCAATATAGGAGAAAACAGAGTGACACCTAAAAATTCAAACTGTTACTGCAAACGAATGCTTCAACGTAAAAGAACGAAACTTGAGCATCCAAGTGGGATTGGTGTACTGATCATTACTTGAAAGTATCATGAAGATTGGATGAAAAAATATATGTTGAGATTTCAGGAGACTCAAGTGTTTTGGAAGTTTGGCAACTCCTTTCATTATAAGTGTTATTCGCCAGTCCCTGCTTTAGGCTACATCAAGAGGAAACAAACCTTAGAGATAGAACGTAGAACTAATGTATTGTGTCAAGTTTCAAGAAGCTAGCACAAACCGTGTTTGATGTAGTTCGAACTGCATCTGTCAATATACGAGAAAACAGAGTGAAACCTAAAAATTCAAACTGTTACTGCAAACGAATGCATCAACCTAGGAGAACGAAACTTGGGCATCCAAGTTTGATTGGTGTACTGCTCATTACTTGAAAGTATCATGAAGGTCGGAACAAAAATTTATGTTGAGATTTCAGGAGACTCTAGTGTTTTGGCAGCCTAACAACGCCTTTCATTGAATGTGTCATTCACCAGTATCTGCTTAAGGCTACATCAAGATGAAACAAAGCTTAGAGATAGAACGTAGAACTACTGTATTGTGTCAAGTTTCAAGAAGCTAGCACAAACCGTGTTTGATTTAGAGTTCTAACTGCATCTGTCAATATAGGAGAAAACAGAGTGAAACCTAAAAATTCAAACTGTTACTGCAAACGAATGCTTCAACGTAAAAGAACGAAACTTGAGCATCCAAGTGGGATTGGTGTACTGATCATTACTTGAAAGTATCATGAAGATTGGATGAAAAAATTAAGTTGAGATTTCAGGAGACTCTATTGTTTTGGAAGTTTGGCAACCCCTTTCAATATAAGTGTTATTCGTCAGTCCCTGCTTTAAACAAAATCAAGAGGAAACAAACCTTAGATAAAGAACGTAGAACTACTGTATTGTGTCAAGTTTCAAGAAGCTAGCACAAACCGTGTTTGATTTAGAGTTCTAACTGCATCTGTCAATATAGGAGAAAACAGAGTGAAACCTAAAAATTCAAACTGTTACTGCAAACGAATGCTTCAACGTAAAAGAACGAAACATGAGCATCCAAGTGGGATTGGTGTACTGATCATTACTTGAAAGTATCATGAAGATTGGATGAAAAAATATATGTTGAGATTTCAGGAGACTCTAGTGTTTTGGAAGTTTGGCAACTCCTTTCATTATAAGTGTTATTCGCCAGTCCCTGCTTTAGGCTACATCAAGAGGAAACAAACTTTAGAGATAGAACATAGAACTAATGTATTGTGTCAAGTTTCAAGAAGCTAGCACAAACCGTGTTTGATATAGTTCAAACTGCATCTGTCAATATAGGAGAAAAC